>NC_068432.1:27617860-27717860 GCF_023373465.1 Oncorhynchus keta
GGTGTACCAGCGGCCCCTGGAGATTGGCCTGAAGCACAGCACCATCAGTACAGAGGGGGCCTGCCCCTTCATCCAGCCCCAGAGTGGGGTGGCCGCCTTGCACGAGTACGTAGAGTGGATCACTGACCTCAGCCAGGAGGCTGGTGCCGGAGACGGTAAGCGATGCAACACTCTCATACACACACACACACACACAATGGTAGATGGCTCGCACTTTATTGGTCCTATTCCAAAACTTCCCTGTGATTCTAACATTACCTCTGCTACCTCTGTTTTAATTCTCTCTCCCATTGCTGTCTCAATGAGTTCAGATATAACTTTATGCTATCCTATCTCTCTCTCCCTGTAGGGGTCCTGGCTCACTGGGCTCTGGTGTGGACTCTGTGTGAGGCCCTGTGGGGTCGGCTGGGTACGACAGAGCCAGAGCCTGGTACCAGCGGCTACCTGCAGCAGCTGGAGAGGAGGAGGAGCTTCTCAGCCTGGCTGTCCCACAGCGCCACCCAGAGGATCGAGCAGGAGGTGGGCCTGGGCCATGGGGGAGGACATGTGGAGGCCATCTTCAGCTACCTCACTGGACACCGCATCAGTGACGCCTGCAGGCTGGCTCAGAAGAGTGGTAAGGAGAGGGGGGATTGGAGGGGTGAGAGGTGGGGGAGATCGTCGTTTGAGGGGATTGGTAAGAGAGGAAGGGGAACAGAGATCAGGAAGTAAGAAGATGGGTGGATGAGGGGTGGGACGGTAAAGCCTGCTGCAGACCTGGGGCCTCATTTAGAAATGTTGCCTACACACAGAATATGCCCCAAACTGGCGTTATGTTAGCCTCCCGTGCAATGTACACTGTTTCTAGTGGTTGCAGAATCTATTTATTTTCTTTGCATTCCAAAATTATTTGAAATCTATTTCCGATTTCTTTCATTCCCATGATCATTGCAGAATAAATTCTGCAGCTTTTTGGACTGTGATGGTTTCATACTTGCGAAATAGCCTATAGGCATCCAACAAGTTAGGCTACAATTAGTCCTATCTAATCTCTCATTTAATTCCAGCCACTTCAGTGGTAAATAGATAAACTACTTCAAGTATTTTGCTCTGTGGTCCGATCTGAAGAGCAGTTTAACGGTAGAACAGACAGTTCACCTTTTCCAATGACATTTGTAGGCTACGTCTGAATTCTGTAATGTCAAATTTCTCCAGTAAACAACACATATCGTATCATAGTTCATATTCCCGAAGAAGCTATACAGCAAATGACCATGAGCATATCTTGTTTAATTGGGCTATTATAATTCCAAGTTTTTGCTTTATGCATCCTAAAAGGAGTGTGGTTTATAACATACATATGAACAGACAGTTGATCTTTTGCATTGAAGTGTGTAGACAATCACTGTAAGTGGGCCTACTCCTCTTTTTAATAAATATATTTTTTTAAATCGTTACTCAGAATTTGTGAGCAGTGCTGCATGTTTAGGTTTGGGAGAAAGTAAATACAAAACATTGTATTTACTTCCGTTTACAGGTCCGCAACAATTTGCAGTTGTGTATCAGCAAATGTCAGACACAGCAAATGTTAATGGGGGGGGGGGGAACGACTCTGCCAATACCTCAAGACATTTGATCATGTTTGCCATTGATATTTCCTTTATATACACTGCTCAAAAAAATAAAGGGAACACTTAAACAACACAATGTAACTAAGTCAATCACACTTCTGTGAAATCAAACTGTCCACTTAGGAAGCAACACTGATTGACAATAAATTTCACATGCTGTTGTGCAAATGGAATAGACAACAGGTGGAATTTATAGGCAATTAGCAAGACATCCCCCAACTAAGGAGTGGTTCTGCAGGTGGTGACCACAGACCACTTCTCAGTTCCTATGCTTCCTGGCTGATGTTTTTGTCACTTTTGAATGCTGGCGGTGCTTTCACTCTAGTGGTAGCATGAGATGGAGTCTACAACCCACACAAGTGGCTCAGGTAGTGCAGCTCATCCAGGATGGCACATCAATGCAATCTGTGGCAAGAAGGTTTGCAGTGACTATCAGTGTAGTGTCCAGAGCATGGAGATGCTACCAGGAGTCAGGCCAGTACATCAGGAGACGTGGAGGAGGCCGTAGGAGGGCAACAACCCAGCAGCAGGACCGCTACCTACGCCTTTGTGCAAGGAGGAGCAGGAGGAGCACTGCCAGAGCCCTGCAAAATGACCTCCAGCAGGCCACAAATGTGCATGTGTCTGCTCAAACGGTCAGAAATACTCCATGAGGGTGGTATGAGGGCCCGACGTCCACAGGTGGGGGTTGTGCTTACAGCCCAACACCGTGCAGGACGTTTGGCATTTGCCAGAGAACACCAAGATTGGCAAATTCGCCACTAGCGCCCTGTGCTCTTCACAGATGAAAGCAGGTTCACACTGAGCACAT
Source organism: Oncorhynchus keta (assembly GCF_023373465.1). Classification (NCBI taxonomy): domain Eukaryota; kingdom Metazoa; phylum Chordata; class Actinopteri; order Salmoniformes; family Salmonidae; genus Oncorhynchus; species Oncorhynchus keta. The sequence goes on from NC_068432.1 coordinate 27,620,282, forward strand.
GTGACAGTCTGGAGATGCCATGGAGAACGTTCTGCTGCCTGCAACATCCTCCAGCATGAGCGGTTTGGCGGTGGGTCAGTCATGGTGTGGGGTGGCATTTCTTTGGGGGGCCGCACAGCCCGCCATGTGCTCGCCAGAGGTAGCCTGACTGCCATTAGGTTCCGAGATGAGATCCTCAGACCCCTTGTGAGACCATATGCTGGCGCGGTTGGCCCTGATTCCTACTAATGCAAGACAATGCTAGACCTCATGTGGCTGGAGTGTGTCAGCAGTTCCTGCAAGAGGAAGGCATTGATGCTATGGACTGGCCCGCCCGTTCCCCAGACCTGAATCGAATTGAGCACATCTGGGACATCATGTCTCGCTCCACCCACCAACGTTGCACCACAGACCGTCCAGAAGTTGGCGGATGCTTTAGCCCAGGTCTGGGAGGAGATCCCTCAGGAGACCATCTGCCACCTCATCAGGAGCATGCCCAGGTGTTGTAGGGAGGTCATGCAGGCACGTGGAGGCCACACACACTACTGAGCCTCATTTTGACTTGTTTTAAGGACATTACATCAACGTTGGATCAGCCTGTAGTGTTGTTTTCCACTTTAATTTTGAGTGTGACTCCAAATCCAGACCTCCATGGGCTGATCAATTTGATTTCCATTGATAATTTTTGTGATTGTTGTCAGCACACTTCAACTATCTAAAGAAAAACGTATTTAATAAGAATATTTCATTCATTCAGATTTAGGATGTGTTACTTTAGTGTTCCCTTTATTTTTTTTGAGCAGTGTATATTTACTGTCTTGACCTAATTCCAGTACTTCCAAAGTATACAGCAAATATGGGTGTTGTCTTTACCATAAAAGGTGAATGATGGGCATTATTCAAGCGCAGTTATAATGCTCGTTCAAACATGCACAGTTTTAAAACTGATCTGATTTATAACTGGAAACATGCTGTAACGGTTTTGAATTGAGGTTATTATTTATAGGGGTGCCAGGTAGGTTGTGCCTACCAGAGAAAACATTGGTTTCTCCTTTTAGTTTGGGTGGGAATGAGTCCCATCTGGTCCGTCAAGTCTACACCAATACAAAGGACTTATGTAAAAGTCAGGATGGAAATAAACTTTTCATAAACCCTTGAAACATCGGAAAGAACTTCAAAAACAACTATATTCTTTTGCGTGGGTTGTTTTAACAACATCAATGATTACACACATATAACACAATGAGTTCTGGTTCCTCCAGAAATGTCCTGTACCTCGGGCCTAAAAAGAGTCCAGCCCGTTAAAGGAGTTCAGTGAACTCAAGTGACTTTTGTCACGCAATGTTTGTCCGTTCATTCAGGGTAGCGTAAACACAGTATTAAACATACCATCAATATAACAATTATTTTACCACAGAACTTAAAGCGTATCAACTCTTACTAAGTCCTCAACTACAACTAACTACATAAATCATCACAGTATACCTCACATCAAAACAAATGAAATACCGTATACAAAAAGGTGGTAGTCAGTCGGTCAGTCAGACAATCCAATCCGCCAATAGATCTCCAGCGGAGAAAGGCCACGAAGAACAGAGGTGTAGTCCACGGACGCAAAGAGTGGATCCGATCCTGGGTAAACTCTCTTAGGCTACAAAACACATGTTTAACGGCAACAAAACAAACGGAATAGAGAAGCTTCGGGAACTGAGGGTTGAACACATCCTCATGCACGTCTCATCACAACCCCCCTTTTGCGCAGCTGATGCTGGCTATTTAATTAGGAATTAAAGGGAAAGCGTCCTATTGGAAGGAGCTGCACTGAGACGGTTCAGAAAAATTCAGGGCCGTCACAATGCGTATGGATGATGTGCTCTGACTTCAAAAATCTCTATTGTGAGTGCATTCTCTTTTCAGAAATGGCACATGCAGATTTTTAGTGTGACATTTACGCAGCGGCTATAATAAATAAGGCCCCAGGGGCATCTCACATGAGTTGGGCCAGGCTGTAGGATCTCATTAAGATGTCTTTAACCTGTGTGTGTAGGGGACCACCGCCTCTCCCTGCTGCTGTCCCAGGCGGTGGGCTCTCAGTACGGCCGGGAGCTGCTGGCGCTGCAGCTTGGAGATTGGAACAGAATGCAGACAGACTCATTTCTGCAGGAGGAGAGGCTACGCATCTTCGCCCTGCTCGCCGGGAAACCTGTAAGTAACCGCGTGTGTGCATGCAGCTGTTGCCGTTGTGTTCAGACCACCATTAACTGGGTTATCCTTTGCTATGTTTGTGTGTAGGTTTTGCAATCCACATATTTGTTGTAATATACAGTACCAGTCAAAGGTTTGGACACCTACTCATTCAAGGGTTTTTCTTTATTTCTACTATATCCTACATTGTATAATAATAGTGAAGACATCACAACTATGAAATGACACATGGAGTCATGTAGTAACCAAAAAAGTGTTAAATAAATCAAAATATATTTGAGATTCTTCAAATAGCCACACTTTGCCTTGATGACAGCTTTGTACACTCTTGGCATTTTATCTACCATCTTCACCTGGAATTCTTGTCTAACAGTCTTGAAGGAGTTCCCACATATGCTGAGCACTTGCTGGCTGCTTTTCCTTCACTCTGCGGTCTAACTCATCCCACACCATCGCAATTGGGTTGAGGTCGGGTGATTGTGGAGAACATGTCATCTGATGCAGCATTCCATCACTCTCCTTCTTGGTCAAATTGCCCTTACACAGCCTGGAGGTGTGTTGGGTCATTGTCCGGTTGAAAAACAAATGACAATCCCACTAAGCGCAAACCAGATGGGATGGTGTATCGCTGCAGAATGCTCTGGTAGCCATGCTGGTTAAGTGTGCCTTGAATTTTAAATAAATCAGTGTCCCCAGTGACACACCCCTCATGAAGCTGGTTGAGAGAATGCCAGGAGTGTGCAAAGCTGTCATCAAGGCAAAGGGTGGCTACGTTGAAGAATCTCAAATATAAAATATATATTTGGTTACTACATGATTCTATATGTATTATTTCATAGTTTTGATATCTTTGCTATTAATTTACAATGTAGGTAATAGTAAAAAATCAAAACCCTTGAGTGATTAGGTGTATAAATGTTTGACTAGTACTGTACATTAGTACTAAATGTTTTCTGAGCTGTATGTACTTGTCACTCTAGGTGTGGCAGTCTACAGACTGTGTGGTGAACGTGTGTTCAGAGCTGGACTGGAAGCGTTGCGTGGCGGTTCACCTGTGGTACATGCTTCCTCCCACCGCCTCCATCGCTGACGCCCTGGCCAAGTACGAAGCAGCCTTCCAGGGCTCTGCAGAGGGTCAGAAGTACGCCTGCGCCCCCCTGCCCCCCTACCTTGACCAATCATTCCCGCTGGACATGGAGGAAGAAGAGTCTAAACGGCCACTCTACGACATCTGTTTCCACCTGCTCAAACTATACAGCGACAGGTACTACATTTCCCACAACACACTGCATAGGTTTCTCAAAATAGATTAGAATGAATCCTACATTTCTATTCTCAAGCAGATTTAACAGAATAAAAGTGAAGTACCACAAGAGTGGGGTTTAAATGATAAGCGACACCTCTCCCTTCCAGACACTATAGCCTGCAGGAGTTGTTGGACCCGCTGACGGTGACGTGGGAGCGTCTGGACTACCGTCTGAGCTGGCACCTGTGGTCGGTCCTGCAGGCGCTGCACTACACACACCTGAGCCCCGCCCGACAGGGCCTCATACACACCAGCTACGCTGCCCAGCTGGAGAGCGCTGGCCTCTGGGACATGGCCATCTATGTACTGCTGCACATATCTCAGGACATGTACGTACTGCAACACACACCTTACAACATACACACAGGAAGAGACTTCACACTCAACTTTAACACAAATCATGACGAAGTTTAAATTGAGTAGTCACAGAATGATTTTAGGGTCAGTGCCCTCAGCAGATGCCCAGGTTGGACCGATAGGCTGAACACGGTTTATCATAATCTCACACAAGTGCTACTGTGACCAGCTGGGTTCCAATTCCAACTGTGAATTGTCTGTAATGTGTTATCTCTGTGCTCGGGAGCTAACGGCTGTAATAATCTCAGGCAAGCTTACACATTACGTGAGCAAGCCCTGTTGGGATACTTATAACATGGAAAGTTGTATTAAGTTAAACCTGTTAACATGTCCTCCTCTCCAGGCTCCGTGAGCGTGCGGTGAGGGAGATGCTCCAACTGCACTGCCCTTTGCTGGAGACGGAGGAGTCTGCCCAGAAAGAGCGCTTCCTCACAGAAAGACTACTGATCCCAGAACAGTGGCTCCACCTGGCCAAAGCTACTAGAGCCAGAAGAGAGGCAGACAGACACAGAGAGGCCCTGCACCTGTACAGAGCAGGCCACTGGAACCTCTGCCACAGGCTGGTCATACAACACCTAGCCTCAGGTGTGTATACGCATGCACACACGCATGCATGCACACACACACACACACACACACCTCTAACCCTGTTCAACCTGTATGCGTTTCTCCTGTAGATTGTATCATTAATGATAACCATGAGTACCTGTTGGAGTTCTTGGAGGGGCTGGCTGTTCCAGAGCGCTGTGCTCTGATCCAGGACTGGGACACGGCAGGCAGAGTCTACCTGGACTACATCAGAGTCATACAGACCTTACACGCTATACAGCAGGTACGTCTGTCTGGCGTTATGTTGACTCCATTACAGTTGATTATGTTAGCCAATTAGCTATGCTGCTGATCTTCTGATTATCTATCTATCAGTCTTAGTCATATATCGATGGACAATGGTGGCTATGATCTGGAACACATTGAGGCTGTATGGGTTTTTTAAAATTGAAGGATGTGTGTTTGTGGGTGGGAGGGTGCGTGTGTTGGCGCTGCATGGATAGAAAGTGCTGGAATGCTTCATATTGATGCGTGATGTTTGTATGTAATGGGCCTCTGTCGTTCTCGGTCTCACTCTCTCCGTGTGTGTTCAGATGGATAGTGCTGGTTATAAGCTGGAACGTCTACACACCGAGGTGACATCACTCTGCAGCAGGATAGAGCTCCTCCCCTGCTCCACCGCCAAGGACCGCCTCGCCCAATCAGGTGAGATGGAGCCGTCTGCTCCAATCGGAGGGTAGCTGATCTTTCCTAGGACAGATCTATATACGTAACGTTAATTTTAATGTTCTGCGTTGTCCTGTCTGCCCTAGCCCAGTTTCTAGACCTGAATGGAACTCTGGTCTTATAACATATACCTTACGAGTTATTTGTCGGCCTGCACCTGTTTGTCACTTTTCCCATGTCCGAGCCTATAACTGCTATCAGTAGACAGTTCTGATTAGGAAGTAATTGTTTGCGGTTCCCAAGAATGAATTAAATACAAATCAAAACCAAACATGGATTCCATGTTGTGTTCTAGCTTTGTGTACACACCTGTCTGTCCTAGCTAATCAGCTTCGTAATATGGGCACCATGCTGCCACAGACAGGAAGTAAAATGGAGCGTGTGGGCGCAGACATTGACATTGACATTTTTTACAGGGCACCGCTCAGCGGCGCAAACACATTATTTATCCGAGCAGTCCACCAATCACGGATATACCCTCTAATGGGAAAAATGTCGGTAAATAAGTTGAATGTGGGCTACTGCTAGACTGAGATACAATCTCGGTCTAGAGAAGCCCCTCCCTCTCTCCCACCAGAAGCTGACCTAAACTTCTCCTCTCTCCTGTCTCCAGAGATGGCCAAGCGCGTGGCTAACATCCTGCGTGTGGTGTTGAGTCTGCAGCAGGGTGGTGAGGGTGGCGAGATCCCCTTGTCCCAGCTAGCGCCCCACATCGGCCGTCTGCCCATGCCTGAGGACTATGCCCTCGAGGAGCTCCGCAGCCTCACCCAATCATACCTGAGACAGCTCATTGTCAACTAATGATCTTCCCCCGAACCTTCAGCCCCCCCGCCCAATAGGAATTGAGGTAGTTTGTTGGGAGCCAATGAGAACAGTGGGGGTAGGAGGGGACTACCTGGCACTGTTTAGTAGGACTACTGGGGTTGATTGAGATGGGAGGGGAAGTTTGGTTGAGAAGGCAGCGATGGACTTGCAGTGTATCCCATGCTCCTTTGGAGCTTTGGTTTCTCCTGAAGAAAATGGCACAAGATAATTGGATGAAGCATTCCTGTGTGTGTGTGTGTGTGTGTTTGGAAATGAATGACTTGCAAGTTGTTTTCTTTCATGTTTTTGTATAGCTTTTTTGTACTTAGGAGGCCTGAGATGTGTGTATGGTGTGCATTTAAATATTAAACTGCTGAACCATCCTGATAAGAGCTCTCTTCTCCCAACCTTTGACCCTGTTTAAAGGGACACTCACTCACTGGCTGGTGTTAACGCTGTCATCCTGCAATTCATATTTCCAGTATAAATACTATATGCAAACTACGTGTTTGTTTGACTCCTACATCCCCATGGAAACGGAAACTTTAATTTAGTAAAGATTGTTTACCAGGATTTTGTTAGTGAGCGGAATCGCACTCACCTGATGAACTCTGTGTATACATAGGGAAGATCTATCTAGCTTAAAATGGAGACTCATTTTAGTGATGTAATCTTGTACAAACAGCCTGCTTGAAGTGAACAACTTGTTTTTGCGTACCAAAAGAGAATGTAAAATGAGATTGGACAAACTTCTATTTTTGTATTTTATTTTTGGGGGCTGAAAACCAGAGTGAGTCTATTGGAATGGAGATGGTTAGATTCCATTCTCTATCTCAAATATATGGTTTCCTATTTATATTGTATGGGGGACTACCAGAGCTATGTTTGTTCCTTGGTGTTGCTAGGTTTTTTATTTTTCTTGTAATCAGCCAGAAAGGACAGTTTCTCTGTGGTCCTTGCAAGGAGTTTGATTAAAAATATCATATTTCAAATATAATTTACAATTCCTTGGGGTCCTTGGTCTCAGCTTCACTCACACATCCTCCATTTTCTCAACCTCCATTCCCCCTTACCCCTGGTTTTTCTGTTTTTTGATGTGTGAAACTGATGTATGTAGTTATTGTTTGGTGTGTGTGTGTGTGTTGCCGCAGTATGTTTGGCGGGAGACTGCTCCCCGCGCGCACAGTGCCTTTCACGAGGAGGGTCTCCGGACTTCTGTTACCACCGTTACTGTGCATGATTGTGATGACGGTGATAACGTTTTTATTAAAGTCTGAATAAAATGTTTGTCCTGAATTAATGCATCTGTTCTCCTTTTAGGCTATAGTACAGTATGTCATGTCTATTTTGCATACAGCAGCATCAGCATTTACTTTTGTTTTTAAAGAGGTTCAATGCATTTTTATAATGTTTGATTTAATAAATGTTCCTTGCATACTTTATAACAATGAGCCAGGTTGCTGAGTGGAACCATGCCTGTTAAGAGACTGAATCGAATGTGTTAATTAGGCTACTTGCTGCGTGTCCACAGTACAAGCAGCTTTTGGCTACCATTACATTGAAATCTGACAAGTGGCCACATCTTCTGTTCAATTATTCACATCACCTGCCCTTAATCACTGATGCATTTAAAAAAAAAATGTAACATTTGCCAACTCCTCAGGGTAGGCTAAGCACCATCACCTTGCTCTTCAGAGTTGCTTCAAATTAATGGAGGTCAATTGGGCAATGGCCACTTTCCTTGATGGCACTCTTGTTACAGGAGTCAGTGCCATTCAGATATGATGAATCAATTAAATGTATTTATTAAGTGCTTTTTTTTTTTTACATCAGCTGATGTCAAAGTGCTTATACAGAAACCCAGTCTAAAGCCCCTAAGAGCAAGCAATGCAGATGCAGAAGCACGGTGGCTAGGGAAAACTCCCTAGAAAGGCAGGAACCTAGATAGGAACCAGGCTCTTAGGGGTGGCCAGTCCTCTTCCGACTGTCAGTGGAGATTATAAGAGTAGCCTGCATGGCCATTAAGGCTAGATCGTTCTCCCAAGCTGTTGAAACGTCCATAGATAACCAGCAGGGTCAAATAATAATCAGTGATTATAAAGGGTTAACAGTCAGCTCCTGGAGGTTTCAAACCTATTTAAAGTATCGCATGTACCTTTAAGTGTGCACATTATATACAAGCACGTGTTCTGTTGCAAAATGTTTGTCGCTCACCACAGCGCGGGAGGGAAAAAACGATGCAACTGGACACAGCAGCAGTCCATCCATAATCAGCTCTGTGTGCGCAGCTGTCTCTTCGCGGCGCGTTTCAGTGTTGCGCTAAAATGGATAGATACGGCAAATCATCTTTCAATCGCTTTAGGACGGTATCTCAGACGTAGGTGACTATTCTGCTCCTCTTCTGCCTGCTGGATCAAGCAAAAAGCGGCACATTGTGCCAGTTCAAAGCCATGCATATATGGAGCTTATTTCCTATGTTGCTGTTCATCGGTGTAAGTTTTCTCCCAGGTACGTGCTGTTTGTTGCTTAACAAACTGACAACATGAATTGCATTACAGAGAAGGTTCTGATTGCTTATCCATGGCTTAAATCAGTTTCAAATACGGAATAGACTGAGGGCAAATTTCCTCACTTTAGTCAGTCGGTAGACTCATTTACAGTAAGTAGACTATTTCATGTTTTCCCAGTGTTATAAAATGCCACCTACACTATAGTGACCTAACTGACCTCACATTGAAAATGTGGCAGACGAGCTATGGTCACATTGGATGATGAATTCATGTATAAACTATACCTCACAGATTTATTTACAAGGCAAAGGTGGACAGGATATAATGGCTGGGTTGGTGATTTGGTGATTTCAGGATGAGAATTTAGTGTTTTATCCCACTGGATTGGAAATATGGAGTTAACCTGATATTACTTGATGGGCTACCATGTCATAGTGCCTGACCCTTTTGGTATTATTGCTGGTTTCACTCTCCACAAAGCTGTGGAGATTATGGTGTGTTTCTTAATTAATACCTGATTGCTGTACTCGTGGCAAGCTGTTCCTCATCATTTATTTATCTATCGCTCTCTCTTTTCCATATCATCCCCTGTTACTTTTAACCATCTGGTGCTTAAACCTGCAGTGAGAGTGTGTTCTGACGTGACCACTGGGCTGAAAGAGAAGACACACACACACACACAAAGAGATCAGATCAGATGAGAGAATAACACTGTTGTCTGGACACGTGATATCTGCCACTATCAACAGGTTAATGCTATCATCCCAGTGACCTCTGACCCAGACTCATGCCTGGTCATGCACATACTGACAGGAGACAAGAGAAGATATGAATGAAGGGGAAAAAAGAGAGGAAGAGGCGAACCGAAAAGATGACAGGGTCTGGATTCTATTGGGGACAAGGAGTGGGAGAGGAGACAAGGAGTGGTAAAGGGAAAGGAGAGGGAGCGAGTCGAATAGGACGATGTAGAGGAGGAGAGGGAGGGGACAAGGAGTGGTAAAGGTAGAGGAGAGGAGAGGGAGAGAAGGAGGGGACAAGGAGTGGTAAAGGGAGAGGAGAGGAGAGGGAGTGGACAAGGAGTGGTAAAGGGAGAGGAGAGGAGAGGGAGTGGACAAGGAGTGGTAAAGGAGAGGAGGGAGAGAGGGAGGGGACAAGGAGTGGTAAAGGAGAGGAGGGAGAGAGGGAGGGGACAAGGAGTGGTAAAGGAGAGGAGGGAGAGAGGGAGGGGACAAGGAGTGGTAAAAGGAGAGGAGGGAGAGAGGGAGGGAACAAGGAGTGGTAAAGGGAGAGGAGAGGGAACAAGGAGTGGTAAAGGGAAAGGCGAGGGAGCAAGTCGAATAGGACGAGGTAGATGTAGCGGAGGAGAGGGAGGGGACAAGGAGTGGTAAAGGGAGAGGAGAGAGAGGGAGAGGGGACAAGGAGTGGTAAAGGGAGAGGAGAGAGGGAGGGAGGGAACAAGGAGTGGTAAAGGGAGAGGAGAGGGAGAGGGGACAAGGAGTGGTAAAGGAGAGGAGGGAGAGAGGGAGGGGACAAGGAGTGGTAAAGGAGAGGAGGGAGAGAGGGAGGGGACAAGGAGTGGTAAAAGGAGAGGAGGGAGAGAGGGAGGGAACAAGGAGTGGTAAAGGGAGAGGAGAGGGAGAGGGGACAAGGAGTGGTAAAGGGAAAGGCGAGGGAGCAAGTCGAATAGGACGAGGTAGATGTAGCGGAGGAGAGGGAGGGGACAAGGAGTGGTAAAGGGAGAGGAGAGAGAGGGAGGGAGAGAGGGAGGGGACAAGGAGTGGTAAAGGGAGAAGAGAGAGAGGGAGAGGGGACAAGGAGTGGTAAAGGGAGAGGAGAGAGGGAGGGAGAGAGGGAGGGGACAAGGAGTGGTAAAGGGAGGGAGGTAGGGGACAAGGAGTGGTAAAGGGAGAGGAGAGGGAGCGAGTCGAAGAGGACGAGGTAGATGTAAAGGGGGAGAGCAGCGAGAGAGAGAAAAATAGTGTTGTGTTTACGTGAGAGACCTTTCCTCTGACCTTCTTGTGTGTAAATAATGAGTGTTTACTATTCCCTACAGCGTACACCCAGAGAGAGGCTACAGGGACTTCCTTCACCCTTGTTCATTAATAATGAATCATCAGGACGTCCCTGGGCTCACGCGCGCACTGACACACCCACAGTATGGATCCTAAATAGTTGGCATCTTGTTCTGATTATGTTGTGCATTTTCAATCACTTCACACAGTCAGAGGATAGAATAGAGATATTAGGGTCGGGGTCAAATTCAGTAAAAAGTTAAACAAAATCAAATGTAAAAATTGGCAGTATCACTTTAATGATAAGATGTATGTGACCTAGGATTAAGGTTAGGTTTAAAATTAGGGTTAGTGATTTAAAAAATAATTTGTGGATAGAAAGTGTTTAAATTATATGACCAGATGGTGATGACCCAGAGTTAGTGTAGATGAGGTCTGGGCTTCTGAAACTACCGTTAGAGTTGATGCCATAGTGCTCCCTGCCTTCAAGGAGTGGCTGGTGTGTGTGCGTGTCAGTGTGTGTGTGTGTCCAGATGCTAGAGGAGAGAGGGTACAGTGAAGGGCAAATAATCCCACAATGCCTCTGGCAGGGTAGGAGTACAGGCTTTGACGCTTCACTGCCTCATGGTATGATGGGACAGATAGTACAACCCGGCCCTGTCAGTCTGACAATACACACTCAGACAGTTCTTCTTATTCCAGGACTAGTCTTTATCTATATCTGGGAAACCAGCCAATACTGTGTAATGTCTACTCTTATGTATGTTTTGTTAGGCTCTACAGTAGGACTACATATGTGTGTGCTAGTTGGTACATGCATCTGGGTTTCTCCACGTGTATGTTCCCTCTCATGTCCGTGTGTTATGTGCACTTTGGGCAATACAGTAGGTAGTTAGACAAGTGTCTGCCAGCTGGCATGTGATGGTCCGTTAGCACCAGGGCCCTTAGAAGAGAGAGAGAGAGAGAGAGAGAGAGAGAGAGAGAGAGAGAGAGAGAGAGAGAGAGAGAGAGAGAGAGAGAGAGAGAGAGAGAGAGAGAGAGAGAGAGAGAGAGAGAGAGAGAGAGAGAGAGAGAGAGAGAGAGAGAGAGAGAGAGAGAGAGAGAGAGAGAGAGAGAGAGAGAGAGAGAGAGAGAGAGAGAGAGAGAGAGAGAGAGAGAGAGAGAGAGAGAGAGAGAGAGAGAGAGAGAGAGAGAGAGATTTTAACAAGGCTAATCTGAAAACAAGACTCCCTAAATTTTATCAGCATATCGATTGCGCAACCAGGGGTGGAAAAACCTTGGATCATTGTAACTCTAACTTCCGCGACGCATATAAGGCCCTGCCCCGCCCTCCTTTCGGAAAAGCTGACCACGACTCCATTTTGTTGATCCCTGCCTACAGACAGAAACTAAAACAAGAGGCTCCCACGCTGAGGTCTGTCCAACGCTGGTCCGACCAAGCTGACTCCCACTCCATCACGTGGACTGGGATATGTTCCGTATTGCGTCAGATAACAATATTGACGAATACGCTGATTCGGTGTGCGAGTTCATTAGAACGTGCGTTGAAGATGTCGTTCCCATAGCAACGATTAAAACATTCCCTAACCAGAAACCGTGGATTGATGGCAGCATTCGCGTGAAACTGAAAGCGTGAACCACTGCTTTTAATCAGGGCAAGGTGACTGGTAACATGACCGAATACAAACAGTGCAGCTATTCCCTCCGCAAGGCTATCAAACAAGCTAAGCGTCAGTACAGAGACAAAGTAGAATCTCAATTCAACGGCTCAGACACAAGAGGTATGTGGCAGGGTCTACAGTCAATCACGGACTACAAGAAGAAATCCAGCCCAGTCACGGACCAGGATGTCTTGCTCCCAGGCAGACTAAATAACTTTTTTGCCCGCTTTGAGGACTATACAGTGCAACTGACACGGCCTGCAAAGAAAACATGCGGACTCTCCTTCACTGCAGCCGAGGTGAGTAAGACATTTAAACGCGTTAACCCTCGCAAGGCTGCAGGCCCAGACGGCATCCCCAGCCGCGCCCTCAGAGCATGCGCAGACCAGCTGGCCGGTGTGTTTACGGACATATTCAATCAGTCCCTGTACCAGCCTGCTGTTCCCACATGCTTCAAGAGGGCCACCATTGTTCCTGTTCCCAAGAAAGCTAAGGTAACTGAGCTAAACGACTACCGCCCCGTAGCACTCACTTCCGTCATCATGAAGTGCTTTGAGAGACTAGTCAAGGACCATATCACCTCCACCCTACCTGACACCCTAGACCCACTCCAATTTGCTTACCGCCCAAATAGGTCCACAGACGATGCAATCTCAACCACACTGCACACTGCCCTAACCCATCTGGACAAGAGGAATACCTATGTGAGAATGCTGTTCATCAACTACAGCTCGGCATTCAACACCATAGTACCCTCCAAGCTCGTCATCAAGCTCGAGACCCTGGGTCTCGACCCCGCCCTATGCAACTGGGTACTGGACTTCCTGACGGGCCACCCCCAGGTGGTGAGGGTAGGCAACAACATCTCCACCCCGCTGATCCTCAACACTGGGGCCCCACAAGGGTGCGTTCTGAGCCCTCTCCTGTACTCCCTGTTCACCCACGACTGCGTAGCCACGCACGCCTCCAATTCAATCATCAAGTTTGCGGACGACACAACAGTGGTAGGCTTGATCACCAACAACGACGAGACGGCCTACAGGGAGGAGGTGAGGGCCCTCGGAGTGTGGTGTCAGGAAAATAACCTCACACTCAACGTCAACAAAACTAAGGAGATGATTGTGGACTTCAGGAAACAGCAGAGGGAACACCCCCCTATCCACATCGATGGAACAGTAGTGGAGAGGGTAGCAAGTTTTAAGTTCCTCGGCATACACATCACAGACAAACTGAATTGGTCCACTCACACAGACAGCATCGTGAAGAAGGCGCAGCAGTGCCTCTTCAACCTCAGGAGGCGAAGAAATTCGGCTTGTCACCAAAATCACTCAAACTTCTACAGATGCACAATCGAGAGCATCCTGGCGGGCTGTATCACCGCCTGGTACGGCAACTGCTCCGCCCACAACCGTAAGGCTCTCCAGAGGGTAGTGAGGTCTGCACAACGCATCACCGGGGGCAAACTACCTGCCCTCCAGGACACCTACACCACCCGATGTTACAGGAAGGCCATAAAGATCATCAAGGACATCAACCACCTGAGCCACTGCCTGTTCACCCCCGCTATCATCCAGAAGGCGAGGTCAGTACAGGTGCATAACTGAAAAACAGCTTCTATCTCAAGGCCATCAGACTGTTAAACAGCCACCACTAACATTGAGTGGCTGCTGCCGACACTGACACTGACTCAACTCCAGCCACTTTAATAATGGGAATTGATGGGAAATTATGTAAATATATCACTAGCCACTTTAAACAATGCTACCTTATATAATGTTACGTACCCTACATTATTCATCTCATATGCATACGTATATACTGTACTCTATATCATCGACTGCATCCTTATGTAATACATGTATCACTAGCCACTTTAACTATGCCACTTTGTTTACATACTCATCTCATATGTATATACTGTACTCGATACCATCTACTGTATCTTGCCTATGCTGCTCTGTACCATCACTCATTCATATATCCTTATGTACATATTCTTTATCCCCTTACACTGTGTATAAGACAGTAGTTTTGGAATTGTTAGTTAGATTACTTGTTGGTTATTACTGCATTGTCGGAACTAGAAGCACAAGCATTTCGCTACACTCGCATTAACATCTGCTAACCATGTGTATGTGACAAATAAAATTTGATTTGATTTGAACAATGAGGAGAACAAGGAACTAAAGAACAGATGAGTAAACCTGCTGTTCCATTAGGAGCTGAGAGAGAGAGAGAGAACACATAAGAGGGATAGAAACAATGAGGAGAACGAGGAACTAAAGAACAGATGAGTAAACCTGCTGTTCCATTAGGAGCTGAGAGAGAGAGAGAGAACACATAAGAGGGATAGAAACAATGAGGAGAACGAGGAACTAAAGAACAGATGAGTAAACCTGCTGTTCCATTAGGAGCTGAGAGAGAGAGAGAGAACACATAAGAGGGATAGAAACAATGAGGAGAACGAGGAACTAAAGAACAGATGAGTAAACCTGCTGTTCCATTACATTTACATTTACATTTAAGTCATTTAGCAGACGCTCTTATCCAGAGCGACTTACAGATTGGGAGCTGAGAGAGAGAGAACACATAAGAGCGATAGAAACAATGAGGAGAACGAGGAACTAAAGAACAGATGAGTAAACCTGCTGTTCCATTAGGAGCTGAGAGAGAGAGAGAGTGTGCTGTGGCCCAGTGAATGTAGTAGTGGGACAGCAGCCCTCTGCAGTGTGGCTGCAGCACTTTATACTGGCACAGAGATGGATGCTGAGCTGGACTGAGAGAGAATGGGGCTATGACAGCCAGTGAGCTGCTGATGGGGTGCTGACTGATCTCAGAAGCAGATAAACATGTTAATGGACCACTCTGTGTGCCATACACATTATTACACAGAACAAAAATAGGACAGAACTTATTTGTATTGTCGCCAAACGTTTAGGGTATAAGACCTTCTTCAGTGTGCGTAGGAGGCAATGGCAATCAATGT
This sequence comes from Oncorhynchus keta, assembly GCF_023373465.1. Classification (NCBI taxonomy): domain Eukaryota; kingdom Metazoa; phylum Chordata; class Actinopteri; order Salmoniformes; family Salmonidae; genus Oncorhynchus; species Oncorhynchus keta. The sequence goes on from NC_068432.1 coordinate 27,635,377, forward strand.
CACGGCAACAATACAGGCCACACACAGGTGGACATAATTATAGAATCTCAAAGTAAGTTTTATTAGTACATTATTACACACACACACACACACACACACACACACACACACACACACACACACACACACACACACACACACACACACACAGTATTAGAGCAGCAAGCCATTATGCACAATGTGTGAGATGATGAAGAGCATCCAACCATTAAGCACAAACACGTGCACTCACAGTCACTGAGACGGATACAGAGTTTTCTGTATGAGAGGCTAGAACAATGTTTCACTTTTATAGGTGACACAGTCAAGGTAACTTTCATATTCTTATGCTGAGTTTACAGGCTCCCAAGGCAGGACAAGTAAATACTATCTATGAATATAAATAAAATGCCATGAATCAGCAGACTGAAGAAGCTACTCATAGATGTATGATGCCTTGTGACTTGTGGCAACACACACCACACTATATGGATTAGAAAATGATGGAGTAGCTACTCAAGTCCTTAAGAGCACTGCGAAGGAGCCATAATGCCCCTCCTGTACTATTTTAGACTAGATGTATAGGCACCCCATGGTACCAAAAAAATAATTCCCATCTGTGTCACTGATGATGCATCAGTTGGCGTAACGTTTAGGAACTTGATCAAGGACAGCAAGTTCCCTGTATAATGCTGCACCAACTTTACAGACAAAAGATTGTAGTTCAACCCCAATATTGCTGCAATTAGATTGGTCTCATCGTTCCCATTCATTTGGATTTGAGGTATAGAGATTTTTCTGAATGTGTGATTTACACAGAAGATGGTATGGAATAATGAGTGGATTTTAGATCACTTTTGAAGTATGACAACACCTGACAAACATTGATTTAGTGGTGAACTGTCTCTTTAACTTAAGGCAAACAGCCGCATCTGGTCAGCTTTACATGCAACGTAGCTCTACCCAGAGCCAACCTCCAATCCTTAACACTGCTGCTTATTTACTGTGTGACGTGACCAGGGAAACCTGTGGAACCTAGTCATTATGGGCTCGGGGATAGGGGTTGAGGTTATGGGATGAATGCTATGTGATGAGGGGGTAGGTTTACAGTGATGGCCTGGTTCACAGATGTGGTTGGTGCTGTAACCAAGACCTCTTGTTCGTTGACATGCAATCCATGGTGTATGTACAGGATATTACAGAGGCTCTGACATTCACACATGTACAGTACTGCAGATGGGTAATCAGGCCACCAAGTCTTATTCTAACTACATTCTCTTTCTCTCTCTCTCTCCCTCTCCCTCTCTCCCTCTCTCTCTCCCTCCCTCCCTCCTATTCAAAGGGCTTTATTGGCATGGGAAACATATGTTTACATTGCCAGAGCAAATGAAATAGATAATAAACAAAAGTGAAATGAACAATAAAAATGAACAGTATACATTATACTCACAAAAGTTCCAAAGGGATAGAGACATGTAAAATGTCATATTATGGCTATATACAGTGTAGTAACAATCTGCAAATAGTTGAAGTACAAAAGGGAAAATAAACATATGTTCTACACTGTTTGCCCTTTTCCTTGTGGCAACAGGTCACAAATATTGCTGCTGTGCTGGCACACTGTGGTATTTCACCCAATTCTAGTTTGCTCTGTATTTTTGTTAGTCTTTCCAATGTGTCAAGTAATTATATCTTTGTTTTCTCATGATTTGGTTGAGTCTAATTGTGTTACTGTCCTGGGACTCTGTGCTTGTGAACAGAGCCCCAGGACCAGCTTGCTTAGATCATGATTCTCCAGGTTAATCTCTCTGTAGGGGATGGCTTTGTTATGGAAGGTTTGGGAATCACTTCCTTTTAGGTGTTTGTTGAATTTAGTGGATTTTAATGGATTTTTATCATTAGCGGATATCGGCCTAATTCTGCTCTGCATGAATTATTTGGTGTTTTATGTTCTACATGGAGGATTTTCTTGCAGAATTCTGCTTGCAGAGTCTCAATTTGGTGTTTGTCCCACCTCTCTCTCTCTCTCGTTCTCTCTCTCTCTCTCTCTCTCACACATACATACACTGATTTGTTACATGTACAGACACACACACATGCATTGTTTGAGATTGAGTGACAATAATGTTTGGCAGTAGTAAGTGTAGAGGCACTGATTGTGTCTAACTTTCTGCAGTGGTGGTTGTAGTGGCACACAGGGCGTGCCTGTGCTGCGCTGTGCTGTCTACAGTAGGAAGTGAATGGACAGGGATTTAGCCGTTCCAGATGGACACACTATCTCATTTACTGTTTGTAATTAACTTTCCGCTTATCTGCCTCTGTCCCCCTCTCCTTCCCCGTTTCCCCTCTCCTTCCCCGTTCCCCCTCTCCTTCCCCGTTCCCCCTCTCCTTCCCCGTTCCCCCTCTCCTTCCCCGTTCCCCCTCTCTTTCCTTCTCTCTCATATATCCAGCGTTTCTCTTCCGTGCGTTGAGTAATGAACTCCTTCCCTCCATTCCTCCAACCCTTTCTCTCTTTCCTCCCCTCACGCTAAAGTCACCCCTAATCTTTTTGTCCTTTTCACCTCTGTTTACTTCTCCCTGTTAAACTCTCTAACATTTCCCCTTTCTCTGTCTCCATCTCCCTTGTCACTTTCTCTCTCACCCTCGGTCTGTCTCTGTCAAATTGAATTTCTAAATAATAAAAAATTAACATAAGGTTTAGAAACATGAGTGTTGCCATTGTTTGTGTGTTTCTTGCCAAACCAAAATCCAAATATTAAGGGACCACAAGAAGCTGGCCCAAACAGGAACTCTTTCAAGAAAGGCTTGAGAGACTGCAGGTCTTCCCACCAGTTCCATCAATGCAGCGATTAAGGGAGAACATCTGGAGCAGGGCTTCTGCCAGTGACCCTGCAGTTAAAGGGCAACCGCACAAAAGGGCAATACCTTAAATGTGCCTACATATAGGAAGAAGCCTAACCAAAAGATACTGTAACATTATCAAATGTAATGACTGTCGTGAGTCATGCATGGGGGACCAGACAGACATGTAGAGCTAGCTTTGTGATCAGCTTATCAAATGACTGGACATCATTAAGTGGATTCCAAGGTCGCTCTAAGGTTAATTGAGCTAGGATACTGCAGAGCCAATTTTTCCCATTCCTTTGAGAAACTGAGGCTTTGATTTAAACATTGAATAATATAACCCCCCACCACTCTGTCTTTCTCTCTCTCTGTGTGGCAGTGAGTCTTGGTGCTCATGGGAGGTATGCTCAAAAGTTGCTGACTGATTTGTTCGCTAACTACACCAACGCTCTGAGACCAGTGGAGGACACGGACAACATCATCAATGTCACACTGCAGATCACCCTCTCACAGATAATCGACATGGTAAACACACAAACACATGCACAAGGTCACCATGATGACCCCACATCACATGCACACCTCAGCCTCCTCTGATTCTACCATTTCTGTATGTTTTCAGTACCTGTAGTCATTGGACCTGTGTGTTTCAGTAGCTGTTGTCTCTTTACCTGTGTGTGTTTTTCTGCAGGATGAGCGTAACCAGATCCTGACCACGTACCTGTGGATCCGTCAGGTGTGGACGGACGCCTACCTCACTTGGAAGAAGGAGGACTACGATGGTCTTGATACCATCCGTATACCTAGTAGTTATGTATGGAGGCCTGATATTGTCCTATATAACAAGTAGGTCTGGCTGGTATTGAGACACATCGGTTCTCCCTGCACGGGTTTGTTGTCCTCTTCCTCATACTCCTCGTCTTCACCCTCATCGTCAAATGTCTGTTGTGTTGCCATGGACACAAGCTGGACACCCTAAAAGCCGTTACTCATGGGGTGTCCAGGCAACCAGTCTACTTCTGATGCTCATCACAGTGTATTGGAGCAGGACTTTCTTGTTGTTGCACCATGACTAGTGCCAGGGTTTGTCTTGGTCAGGCCACCTGGTCAGGAAAATCTCTTGGCACTTGTTATGATTTATGGCCACCTACAGCCTTTCAAGTTTGTCGTTGCTGCAATGTGCCAATTCAACATTGACAGTGTTTCTAGCCAGAATCAAGTCTTAATCAATAACGCAGTAGACACCAGCCCTGTCCCACCAATGGACCCTGGCCCACAGGTGGGAAACTCTCCAAAAACAACTGTAAAACTGCACACTAGAAAATACAGACAACTGACCTTGACTTCTGTTTATTTTTCATTTTTTAACCTTAAATGGAAAATAAATATAACTAAAGACAAGGTTTGTTGCCTGTCTTTTCTAGTATGCGGTTTTTAAACATGTTTTTGGACACTAGTTGTTCCTACCTAAACCAGCACCCGAACGTAGATGCACAGGGTTTTCTCGGGAAACACTGTATTAGCGGAATAATCCAGCTCTTCATTCTTTCACAGTCTTGTTATGTTTTAATCTCCCTTTGTTGTTATTACAACTGAATCAGTAATCCTTTTACAACAGGCTAGACTTTCTACATCATTTGTCCTGGAAATATCTGGACAAGTCTGAATGTTGTGTGTTACATGAGACTCACAATAATCCCATACCTAAACTAACACTTGACATGTTTAATTACCAAACCCCTGTTGGAGGACGATTGATAGTAGGGGGATGCCACGCAATGCAGATTCAGTTCCTAAGCTTTGATTTCTGAGAAGAATCAAACTTTTAGGGTAATGACTATTAAAGTTCTAAGTCCAGTCCCTGTGATGAAGGTCAGAAGTGTAGTCATATTTCTGAGTGTAGAAGTGGGCTCTGAGAGGTGGGCTCCACCCCTGCTCTCCCCACTCTCCTTGCGCCCCGGCAATCATCTTTCAATCATCCTGCCTGACCGTCATCACATCCTTTGTCTCTCTGTGAGACACTCCATGCCCATCTTCCTTCCCTCCATTTCTGCTCTCTGTCCTTTCCCAGTCACTCCTCTAAAGAGTCTTTAGTGACTTGACGGTATCTATTGTAGATAAGAACACATTTTCTATGCTTTTAATTGCCTTCTTTGTTCACCAATGAATTCCTCACACACTCTGCCTCTTCTCCCTCTCTTCCTTCCTCCCTCCGTCTCTCCTTCTCCCAACATCCCTGTCCTCCTTTTCCCTTCAATCTCCCCTCTCACTCACACACTTTCCCTTCCTCTCGCCTTGCTCTCCTTCTCTCAGTGCTGATGACCAGTTCGCCAGCTCCATGGAGACCAATGTGGTGATCCGTAACGATGGACAGATCATGTGGGACCAGCCGGCCATCACTAAGAGCTCGTGCTCAGTGGATGTGTCCTTCTTCCCGTTCGATGCCCAGCAGTGTCGCCTAACCTTCGGCTCCTGGACACACAATGGCAACCAGATGGACCTGGTCAACGCTCTGGACAGTGCTGACCTGGCCGACTTCGTGGCCAATGTAGAGTGGGAGGTCAGATTTATTAGTTAATTTAGACATTTTTTTATCCTTTATTTATAGCAGTGCTTTTGCTGATATTTGTATGGGCAAAGCCTGATATGTACGTATTCCCTATTTGCACTTTATTGATTGAAAACACTTTTGCATTTATAAGACTGTCTTATCTAGTTGTTTCCATAGTTTCTATTCAACGATGCACAATACATGTATTTTATTTGTTTATTGATTAGGATAGAGAGAGATAGGCGGAGTGTGCTGAAAGAGCATTGGATTGGATTTGAACCCATGCTGGCAGAGGTTCAAAGTATCAGTGTTCTTAAACCGCTAGATCAGCGCAGGCCATTCATTTATATTCTATTCCATGCTATCCTAACTATAGGTTCTGGGCATGCCAGCCAAGAAGAACGTGATCCTGTACGGCTGCTGCTCGGACCCCTACCCAGACATCACCTACACCCTGCACCTGAAACGCAGGGCCTCCTTCTACATCTTTAACCTGCTCATCCCCTGTATGATGATCTCCTTCCTGGCCCCGCTGGGCTTCTACCTGCCAGCTGACTCTGGGGAGAAAGTGTCCCTGGGGGTCACCGTGCTGCTGGCACTGACCGTGTTCCAGCTGCTAGTGGCAGAGAGCATGCCACCCTCGGAGAACGTACCACTCATAGGTGAGAGAAGGGGCGAGAGATGGGCAGAGAGAGAGTGTCATGAGTATAGCAATCAGAGAATATATGGAGAACGTACCACTCATAGATGAGAGAAGGGGCGAGAGATGGGCAGAGAGAGAGTGTCATGAGTATAGCAATCAGAGAATATTTACTCCTCTGGGCTTTTGAGGCCATTTTATCTCCTTCTCCAACACTAACTGAGACTGACTAGCTCTCCTCAGAGACTTTTGTAGGTCTTCTCCCATAAACTCACAGGCAGAGATGCTTAGTAAATATTTAATGGGTCTTACTCAGCACAAGATCCTCATACAGCCTCTCTCTGCTGCTAAATTGAATTGCCTGGCTACTGTATAGATGAGATGTGATACAGAGCAGGGAGACCTTATGAATACAGAAGAAGCATATTTTGTATGTTTATTCCAAATCTTATTGTGAAATAGTATAGGGACAAGCAAAAAGTGCTTATGCATTTTGAATCAACATTGAGATGCAGGCAGAGTAAAACAAAAGTGAAGTAGGAACTTTTGCAATAGGATTTCAATACATTTGTTTTTTACATTTTCAATAAAGAAGGTATCAGCAAAGTGATAAATTGTGTTGGTGTTTGTGGGATAATGTCAATGTAACGGTACAGAGGCCAGTCGATAGTGGCTGTACAGCTAATTTAATGTGCCGCAATCACAACTCGATAACCTAGACTCTGTCTTTCCTCTGTGGAGCAATTATGCTTGTCTGTCTATTTAACACTGTCTAGAAGCCTGAAGGCAGTGATATTATGTAAGTCAATGTACACCATTACATTGAATAATGATGATTATGTTTGAATGTGTGAGAGTTGTTATACATGGAATTGACAGTATTGCTGATCACTATTTCCCCACAGGCAAGTACTACATTGCTACCATGACGATGATCACTGCGTCGACCGCCCTGACCATCTTCATCATGAACATCCATCACTGTGGTCCGGAGGCGCGTCCCGTCCCTGAGTGGGCCCGCCGCTTCATCCTGCACTACCTAGCACGGATCTGCTTTGTCTATGAGGTGGGAGAGAACTGCTTCACCGGCATCCCCAAGAAACGGGCCCCGCCCGAGCTCCCACCTGACCACAATATCAACCCCCAAACCAGAAGTACCAACTGGGATGTGAATGGGGAGTCCTTGGGAGGGAGGGGTGGAGAGGAAGGGGTTGGGGTGGGTGTAAAAACACAGAAAGAGGAGGGGGATAGACTGAATATGAAAAGAGGCTCATACCAAACGTTTGAGCCCAGTTGGTGGAAAGACGACCTGTTTGTGAGTATAGATACTGTAGAGGAGGAGGAGGGAGCAGCAGGAGGTGAGAAAGAAGGAGGAGGAGAGGCAGAAAGAGGCAAAGGTGGAGGAGGAGATAGAGGCTGTGTGGGAGGAGGTGTAGAAAGAAGGAAAGGTTCATTAGGAGGCGCAGAGGCTAGGGTTAGGAGAGAGGTGGTGGTGAGGGCCCAGTGTGTGTGTCAGCAGCAAGCGCTATGCAGGAACATCGAGTACATTGCCAGCTGCTACCACGACCAGCGCTCTACCCAGAGACGTACGGGTGAGTGGAGGAAAGTGGCCAAGGTTATGGACCGACTCTTCATGTGGCTCTTCTTCATCATGGTCTTCCTCATGAGCCTCCTCATCATGGGCAAGGCTGTCTGAGCACGTGCAGAGAAAAAAGGGAGAAGGCTCCGTCCGGGTACAAGTTACCCTTAGGCACAGATCTAGGATCAGATCATACCCTTCCCAAATACTGACCTTAACCATTAAGGGGGATCCCAAAAAGACCTTAGCTCAGTTTCTAATGGCAACTTTATCCTACTCCGAGGGGCAGTAGCGGCCACCTAAACCATTCACAAGTTTACCACAGGAGATACTGTGTATGTGGAAATGTGTTTTTGTACCTAGTATACTAGCTGTTTATGTTCCAAGGCTGTGATGAAGAGGATTAATTGGAGGATAATCTCTTGATACAGTGGTGGGGAACTTGGCAGTTTCTCTGTATCGCCACCATACATATGTTTTCTACGTGGATCTAAAGTATTTGTAGAGGAGACAGGAACACACTTAATCTGTGGAATGGAGCCAAAGCAAATCTTCTGCCACCCTGAGACTGTTATCAACACACACACATGCAAACAATCAATTAAATGTATATATAAAGCCCTGTTTACATCAGCATTTGTCACAAAGTGGTCATACAGAAACCCAGCCTGAGACCCCAAAGGGTAAGCAATGCAGATGTAGAAGCACGGTGTCTAGGTAAAACTACCTAGAAAGGCAAGAACCTAGGAAGAAACTGAGAGAGGTACAGTCCTCTTCTTCACACACACACACACACACACACACACACACACACACACACACACACACACACACACACACACACACACACACACAGTCTTGTACAGCTAACCTTGTAGCGACACACAATTCAGTCCCATTCTAAATCCTATTTTCCTTAAACCTTAACCTAACCCAAAATCCTAACCTTTACACTAACCCTAAAACTAACCCTAGCTCCTAACCTTAACACTAATTCTAACCTCAACCCTAAACCCCCTAGAAATAGCATTTGACCTCGTGGGGACTAACAAACTGTCTCTAATTGGTCAAATTTTGGTTAGTTTACTATTCTTCTTTAACAAGAATAGTTAAACACGTTCACACACACATGCTCTTCTTTTTGTATTAATATAATATAACCGCTCTCTGTCCTTTTACTGTATGTGAAAAATCCAGTACACTCCATATGGACTGTGTCATTGGACAATTGTGTGTTAAGTGTACTTCTCAGGCCTGCCAGTCACTGCATGGGAATCACAGCACTTTATAAGTGCACACTTTCTCTGAGTGCTCACTTGACACTTTTGAAGACTTGATGTGTAAATACAGTAGAGTATGACAATGCTAAAATAATAGGTATGGGCCATGTTTAAGAATAATGTATCTGATGTTTATCACTTGTCTTGTACCATATAGAAGTATCCAAAATACATAGCAGCATATGTGCAACCACGCCATTAAATGTATTGAATATTTCATACTTTTCAAAACCCTCTGACTTTTTCCAATTTGTAAGCCCAGATAAACATTTCAGTGAGCCATGAATGGGAAAGGAATACTGTTATACACTCATCCATTCCAGTTGTGAGGAATAGGACAGGATACATGAAAGAGAACCAGCGTGAAGCTAAATTAGGACATGTAGTAGTGTAATCCAATAACCCTTTAACATCATTAGAGCTTTGTGAATTAATTGGAAAAATAAATGTAATCTCAACTTTAAAACCATTCAGAGAGTCCTGGGTAATCTCCTTTAGACACTAATCCTGCTTACGATGACAACCGTTCACATACACTCCCAAACTACACACACGGTTGAAAACAGGGTTTTCATAGGCTGAATTCAGATGGCGACTCTTTGAACCGGACCGCTTAAAATACTAGTCTATTGACGCACCTGTGCATCAATCTAATTAAAATAATACAAAAATCCCCATCAGATCTGTCAATTTAAGATAGGGATATTCGTTTTTTGAATGGGCTGCTTCTCAATCCACCACATCTGCCTTGGCAGCAAAATGGCGCCGGAGGAGATGGCCGCCGTTTTACGGTCTCCTAACCAATTGTGCTATTATGTGGGTTTTTTCTCGATATTTGTAAATTGTTTTGTACATAATGTTTCCGCAACCGTATTTTACGGAAGAAAATAGCTTCTGGATATCAGGACAGCGATCACTCACCTCAGATTAGACGAAGATTTCTTCAACAACAGCAGCAAGCAGGACTCACATGATATTCTCCAAACACCCCACAGGGCAGACATCCCAATTATTCACAAAAGGAAGCGACACGGAGGACAAAGAGCCGGATGCCTCGTCCGGACCCGCAGAAGACAACTAGGAAAGCTGCCGTTACCGTCAATATTACTCACCAACGTGCAATCATTGGACAATAAACTAGACGTGGTAAGATCACAAATATCCTACCAACAGGACATCAAAAACTGTAATATCCTATGCTTCATGGAATCGTGGCTGAATGACGACATGGATATTCAGCTAGCGGGATACACGCAGCACCGGCAGGATAGAACAGCACACTCCGGTAAGACGGGGGGGGTCTATGCATATTTGTAAACAACAGCTGGTGCACAAAATCTAAGGAAGTCTCTAGATTTTGCTCGCCTGAAGTTGAGTATATTGTGATAAACTGCAGGCCACACTACTTTCCTAGAGAGATCTCAGCTATACTTTTCGTGGCTGTTTATTTACCACCACAGACAGATGCTGGCACTAAGATCGCACTCAGTCAGCTGTATAAGGACATAAGCAAACAGGAAACCTTGAGAGCTGCCGCTCTCTCACCACCAAGGTAAGGATCCTGGGACTAAACACCTCCCTCTGCAACTGGATCCTGGACTTCCTGACAGGCTGCCCTCAGGTGGTGAGGGTAGGTAGCAACACATCTGCCACGCTGATCCTCAACACTGGAGCTCCCCAGGGGTGCGTGCTCAGTCCCCTTCTGTATTTCCTGTTCACCCACGACTGCATGGCCAGGCACGACTCCAACACCATCATTAAGTTTGCTGACGACACAACAGTGGAAGGCCTGATCACCGACAACGACGAGACAGCCTATAGGGAGGAGGTCAGAGACCTGGCCGGGTGGTGCCAGAATAACAACCTATCCCTCAACGTAACCAAGACTAAGGATATTATTGTGGACTACAGGAAAAGGAGCACTGAGCACGTCCCCATTCTCATCAACGGGGCTGTAGTGGAGCAAGTTGAGAGCTTCAAATTCCTTGGTGTCCACATCAACAACAAACTAGATTGGTCCAAACACACTAAGACAGTCGTGAAGAGGGCACGACAAAGCCTATTCCCCCTCAGGAAACTAAAAAGATTTGGTCATGGGTCCTGAGATCCTCAAAAGGTTCTACAGCTGCAACACCGAGAGCATCCTGACCGGTTGCATCACTGCTTGGTACGGCAATTGCTCGGCCTCCGACCGCAAGGCACTTCAGAGAGTAGTGTGTACGGCCCAGTACATCACTGGGGCAAAGCTGCCTGCCATCCAGGACCTCTACACCACGCGGTGTCAGAGGAAGGCCCTAAAAATTGTCAAAGACCCCAGCCACCCCAGTCATAGACTGTTCTCTCTACTACCGCATGGCAAGCGTTACCGGAGTGCCAAGTCTAGGACAAAAAAGCTTCTCAACAGTTTTTACCCCCAAGCCATAAGACTCCTGAACAGGTAACCAAATGGTTACCCAGACTATTTGCATTGTGTACCCCCTCCAACCCCTCTTTTACTCTGCTGCTACTCTCTTTTTATCTTTTATGCATAGTCACTTCAACTAAATCAAATCAAATCAAATTGTATTTGTCACATACACATGGTTAGCAGATGTTAAATGCGAGTGTAGCGAAATGCTTGTGCTTCTAGTTCCGACAATGCAGTGATAACCAACAAGTAATCTAACTAACAATTCCAAAACTACTGTCTTATACACAGTGTAAGGGGATAAGGAACATGTACATAAGGATATATGAATGAGTGATGGTACAGAGCAGCATACAGTAGATGGTATCGAGTACAGTATATACATATGAGATGAGTGTGTAGACAAAGTAAACAAAGTGGCATAGTTAAAGTGGCTAGTGATACATGTGTTACATAAGGATGCAGTCGATGATGTAGAGTACAGTATATACATATGCATATGAGATGAATAATGTAGGGTAAGTAACATTATATAAGGTAGCATTGTTTAAAGTGGCTAGTGATATATTTACATAATTTCCCATCAATTCCCATTATTAAAATGGCTGGAGTTGGGTCAGTGTCAATGACAGTGTGTTGGCAGCAGCCACTCAATGTTAGTGGTGGCTGTTTAACAGTCTGATGGCCTTGAGATAGAAGCTGTTTTTCAATCTCTCGGTCCCAGCTTTGATGCACCTGTACTGACCTCGCCTTCTGGATGATAGCGGGGTGAACAGGCAGTGGTTCGGGTGGTTGATGTCCTTGATGATCTTTATGGCCTTCCTGTAACAACGGGTGGTGTAGGTGTCCTGGAGGGCAGGTAGTTTGCCCCCGGTGATGCGTTGTGCAGTCCTCACTACCCTCTGGAGAGCCTTACGGTTGAGGGCGGAGCAGTTGCCGTACCAGGCGGTGATACAGCCCGCCAGGATGCTCTCGATTGTGCATCTGTAGAAGTTTGTGAGTGCTTTTGGTGACAAGCCGAATTTCTTCAGCCTCCTGAGGTTGAATAGGCGCTGCTGCGCCTTCTTCACGACGCTGTCAGTGTGAGTGGACCAATTCAGTTTGTCTGTGATGTGTATGCCGAGGAACTTAAAACTAGCTACCCTCTCCACTACTGTTCCATCGATGTGGATAGGGGGTGTTCCCTCTGCTGTTTCCTGAAGTCCACAATCATCTCCTTAGTTTTGTTGACGTTGAGTGTGAGGTTATTTTCCTGACACCACACTCCGAGGGCCCTCACCTCCTCCCTGTAGGCCGTCTCGTCGTTGTTGGTAATCAAGCCTACCACTGTTGTGTCGTCCGCAAACTTGATGATTGAGTTGGAGGCGTGCGTGGCCACGCAGTCGTGGGTGAACAGGGAGTACAGGAGAGGGCTCAGAACGCACCCTTGTGGGGCCCCCATGTTGAGGATCAGCGGGGAGGAGATGTTGTTGCCTACCCTCACCACCTGGGGGCGGCCCGTCAGGAAGTCCAGTACCCAGTTGCACAGGGCGGGGTCGAGACCCAGGGTCTCGAGCTTGATGACGAGCTTGGAGGGTACTATGGTGTTGAATGCCGAGCTGTAGTCGATGAACAGCATTCTCACATAGGTATTCCTCTTGTCCAGGTGGGTTAGGACAGTGTGCAGTGTGGTTGAGATTGCATCGTCTGTGGACCTATTTGGGCGGTAAGCAAATTGGAGTGGGTCTAGGGTGTCAGGTAGGGTGGAGGTGATATGGTCCTTGACTAGTCTCTCAAAGCACTTCATGATGACGGAAGTGAGTGCTACGGGCGGTAGTCGTTTAGCTCAGTTACCTTAGCTTTCTTGGGAACAGGAACAATGGTGGCCCTCTTGAAGCATGTGGGAACAGCAGACTGGTATAGGGATTGATTGAATATGTCCGTAAACACACCGGCCAGCTGGTCTGCGCATGCTCTGAGGGCGCGGCTGGGGATGCCGTCTGGGCCTGCAGCCTTGCGAGGGTTAACACGTTTAAATGTCTTACTCACCTCGGCTGCAGTGAAGGAGAGACCGCATGTTTCCGTTGCAGGCCGTGTCAGTGGCACTGTATTGTCCTCAAAGCGGGCAAAAAAGTTATTTAGTCTGCCTGGGAGCAAGACATCCTGGTCCGTGACTGGGCTGGATTTCATCTTGTAGTTAGTGATTGACTGTAGACCCTGCCACATGCCTCTTGTGTCTGAGCCATTGAATTGAGATTCCACTTTGTCTCTGTACTGACGCTTAGCTTGTTTAATAGCCTTGCGGAGGGAATAGCTGCACTGTTTGTATTCAGTCATGTTGCCAGACACCTTGCCCTGATTAAAAGCAGTGGTTCGCGCTTTCAGTTTCACGCGAATGCTGCCATCAATCCACGGTTTCTGGTTAGGGAATGTTTTTATCGTTGCTATGGGAACGACATCTTCGACGCACGTTCTAATGAACTCGCACACCGAATCAGCGTATTCGTCAGTATTCCCATCTGACGCAATACGAAACATGTCCCAGTCCACGTGATGGAAGCAGTCTTGGAGTGTAGAGTCAGCTTGGTCTGACCAGCGTTGGACAGACCTCAGCGTGGGAGCCTCTTGTTTTAATTTCTGCCTGTAGGCAGGGATCAGCAAAATGGAGTCGTGGTCAGCTTTTCCGAAGGGGCGGGGCAGGGCCTTATATGCGTCGCGGAAGTTAGAGTAACAATGATCCAAGGTTTTACCACCCCTGGTTGCGCAATCGATATGCTGATAAAATTTAGGGAGTCTTTTTTCAGATTGGCTTTGTTAAAATCCCCAGCTACAATGAATGCAGCCTCCGGATAAATGTTTTCCAGTTTGCAAAGAGTTAAATAAAGTTCGTTCAGAGCCATCGATGTGTCTGCTTGGGGGATATATACGGCTGTGATTATAATCGAAGAGAATTCTCTTGGAAGATAATGCGGTCTACATTTGATTGTGAGGAATTCTAAATCAGGTGAACAGAAGGATTTGAGTTCCTGTATGTTTCCTTCATCACACCATGTCCCGTTAGTCATGAGGCATACGCCCCCGCCACTCTTCTTACCAGAGAGATGTTTGTTTCTGTCCGCGCGATGCGTGGAGAAACCCGTTGGCTGCACCGCCCTGGATAGCGTCTTCCCAGTAAGCCATGTTTCCGTAAAGCAGAGAACGTTGCAGTCTCTGATGTCCCTCTGGAATGCCACCCTTGCTCGGATTTCATCAACCTTGTTGTCGAGAGACTGGACATTGGCAAGAAGAATACTGGGAAGTGGTGCGCGATGTGCCCCTTTTCAGAGTCTGACCAGAACACCGCCGCGTTTCCCTCTTTTTCGTAGTCGTTTCCTTGGGTCGCTGCAAGCGATCCATTCCGTTGTCCTGTTTGTAAGGCAGAACACAGGATCCGCGTCGCGGAAAACATATTCTTGGTCGTACTGATGGTGAGTTGACGCTGATCTTATATTCAGTAGTTCTTCGCGACTGTATGTAATGAAACCTAAGATGACCTGGGGTACTAATGTAAGAAATAACACGTAAAAAAAACTATACATTCATGTACATACTACCTCAATTGGCCCGACCAACCAGTGCTCCCACACATTGGCTAACCGGGCTATCTGCATTGTGTCCCACCACCCGCCAATCCCTCTCTGTTCATTATATATGCATAGTCACTTTAACGATACCTGTATGTACATACTACCTCAATAAGCCTGACTAACCGGTGTCTGTATATAGCCTTGCTACTCCTTTTTCAAATGTCTTTTTAGTGTTTTATTTCTTTACTTACCTACACACACATACCTTCTTTTTTCCCGCACCATTGGTTAGAGCCTGTAAGTAAGCATTTCACTGTATTCGGCGCACGTGACAAACTTTGATTTGATTTGTTGCCCTTTGCATCAGGGCAACAGTTGCAGATCTACAGCGCTGTTTGTCAGACCAGGAGATGAAAATTGATCTTCTCACAAAATGTCTGTAGTGTCCGAACAGTGGCCTACTAATTAATATGACCCCTCAATGGAAAGAACACGATGGTGTTCTCTGTTTTGCTCTATGACCCCCACAAGTGTCACGGGACTTGTCTGAAGATTTAGATGCACTATTGTAAAGTGGCTGTTCCACTGGATGTCATAAGGTGAATGCACCAATTTGTAAGTCGCTCTGGATAAGAGCGTCTGCTAAATGACTTAAATGTAAATGTAAATGTAAGGTAACCCATACAAATGAATGGAAGTATGGAGGTAGTTTTGTACCAACAAAAATAAGGGGTTAAATACAGTACCTTCAGAAAGTATTGACACCCTTTGACTTTTTCCACATTTTGTTGTGTTCCAGCCTGAATTTAAAATGGATTACATTTAGATTTGTTTTGTCACTGGCCTACACACAATACCACATAATGTCAAAGTGGAATCATGATTTTTGAAATGTTTACAAATTCATTAAAAATGAAAAGCTGAAATGTCTTGAGTCAATAAGTATTCTACCCCTTTGTCATGGCAAGCCTTAATAAATTAAGAAGTAAAACATTTCTAAACAAGACACATAACAAGTTGCATGTACTCACTGTGCAATAATAGTGTTTAACATGATTTTTGAATGACTACCTCATCTTTATACCCCACACAAACAAAATACCAGGGAGGTTTTCCAATGTCTCGCAAAGGGCACCTATTGGTATATGCGTAAAAATAAAAAAGCAGACATTGAATATCCCTTTGAGTATGGGGAAGTTATTAATTACACTTTGGATGGTGTATTAATTCACCTAGTCACTAAAAAGATACAGGCATCCTTCCTAACTCACTTGCCGGGGAGGAAGGAACCCGCTCAACATTGTAGTCACTCCAAAATACTAACCTAGCTGACAGAGTGAAAAGAAGGAAGTCTGTAACGAATACAAACAATTCCAAAACATGCATCCTGTTTGCAACAAAAGTAATTATGCAAAAGAATTTGGCAAAGCAATTAACTTTTTGTCCTGAATACAAAGTGTGTTCGGTGCAAATCCAATACAACACATTACTGAGTACCATTCTCCATATTTTTAAGCATAGTGATGCCTGCTTCATGTTATGGATATGCTTGTAATCATTAAGGACTGGGGAGTTTTTCAGGATAAAGAAGAAACGGAATGGAGCTAAGCACGGGTAAAATCCTAGAGGAACACCTGGTTCAGTCTGCTTTCCACCAGATACTGGGTGATGAATTCACCTTTCAGAAGGACAATATCCTAAAACACATGGCTAAATCTACACTGTAGTTGCTTACCAAGAAGACAGTGAATGTTCCTGAGTGACCAAGTTACAGTTTTGACTTAAATCTGATTGAAAATCTATGACAAGAATTGAAAATGGTTGTCAAGCAATGATCAATATGCAATTTGACAGAGCTTGAATAATTCACGGGTGTGAATACTTATGTAAATGAGATGAGATGTATTTAATTTTCAATACATTTGCACAAAAAATGTTTTTAATTTGTCATTATGGGGTGTTGTGTCTATATTTAATAAATGTTGAATTCAGGCTGTAACATAACAAAATGTGGAATAAGTCAAGGGATATGAATACTTTATGTGGCCAAAAAAACAAGAAAAAATCCTGGGCTTTCTTATAGCTTCTAGATATAGGACAGACATTTCAAAATCTTATTCCATATGATTTATTTGTCTGTCTTTTTTTTGCCATTTACTAATGTGTTATTCAACAAGTTTTTACGGGCTGTAGTAGTAAATGCCAAATTCAACTCTTTTTTTATACCTAAAATTCAAAATCAAATAGCTAAACGATCCATGGTATGGCCATCTTAAAACAATTCCATATGTTAGCTTAGTAGAACCCATCTGTAGACTTTTAGAGGCGTTATTACAGACCACTTGTCACACTCTGATATGTTTCACCTGTCTTTGTGAGTATCTCCACCCCCTCCAGGTGTCGCCCATCTTTCCCATTATCCCCTGTGTATTTATACCTGTGTCTCTGTCTGTTGCCAGTTTGTCAAGTCAACCAGTGTTTTTGTATCTCAGTCCTGCTTTTCCCAGTCTCTCTTTTTCTCACCCTCCTGGTTTTGACCCTTCCTTTCCTGACTCTGAGCCCGCTTGCCTGACCTCTCTGCCTGCCCCTGACCCTGCCTGCCGGCCCCTGACCCTGCCTGCCTGCCCCTGAGCCTGCCTGCCTGTCCCTGACCCTGAGCCTGCCTGCCGGCCTGTACCATTGCCCCACCTCTGGATTATTGACCTCTGCCTAGCCTGAACCTGCCTGCCGTCTGGTACAGTTGCTCTACATCTGGTTTACTGACCCCTGCCTGCCTTGACCTGTCTATTGCCTGCCCCTGACGTTGCCTGCATCTGGGTCTTTCCTTCAAACCTGTTAGTATAAACTGTCAATGATGCAACGCCATCTCTTCCCAAGGAGTCTCCATTTGTAGGCACGAGGAACGGGCGTTGGACATGCTGCTGGAGCAATTCCGTGGGTTGTCTGGGGGGCAGCCTACCATGGTGGTAACCCCACCGCCCCTCAGTAACTTGGCGGTTAGCAGCGCTGCCCCACAGGCCATTCCACCTTCCCGGGGGCCCCGTTTACCTCCCCCGGAACGCTTTAATGGAGAGCCGAGCACCCGTCAGGCATTTGTAGCTCAGTGTGCACTCATTTTTGAACTTCAGCCCTCCTCCTTCCCCTCGGATCACTCCAAGATAGCTTACCTCATCACGCTGATGTCTGGGAGGACTCTAACCTGGGCTACCGCCGTATGGGAACTACAGCCGGCCATGTGTGTGAGTCTGGAGGTGTTTGTTGGGAGAGGTGAGGAAGGTTTTTGATGCCTCATTCCCCGGGAATGAAGCTGCCTGGAAGCTAATCCAGTTCAGGCAGGATACCCACAGAATGGTCGACTATGCGTTGGATTTCCGCATGTTTGGCAGCGGAGAGTGCGTGGAACCAGGAAGCACTGTTTGACATGTTCCTGCACAGTGTCTCGGAGGTGGTTAAGGATGAGCGTGCTGCTCGGGAGTTACCCCCGGATCTTGACTCCCTCATCGCTTTGACCATCTGCGGGAATGACGGATGGAGAGGAAATTCGATTTCGCTCTGTTACTTTCCCCAGTTTCTGTGTTGTTGTGGATTTGTATGTGTGTCTATTTCAGGAAATGGCTTCCTGGATTCCTAAAGCAGCTGATTGGTCGGCCCCATCGCTGATTGGAGCTCTGACCCCTCCGTCTCGTCAGGGGATACAGTTGTTTCTTCAATTACCAACTCCTTCTCCAGCTTGATAAAAGACAGTTTTCCTTCGTCAGAGAGGAGAGCTTGATTTTATGTCCTATGTGGATTGTTGTGGTGGTCAGTGAAAGTTTTTTACATATTATTTTGTAGCCGCTCCTTCAGCGGTATGTGTATGACAATAGGACTTAGTGTTTGTGGTTATTGAAATTTCATACTTAAGAGTATTGGTAAATTATTCTGTGTTTCATTTATTCC
Source organism: Oncorhynchus keta (assembly GCF_023373465.1). Taxonomy (NCBI): domain Eukaryota; kingdom Metazoa; phylum Chordata; class Actinopteri; order Salmoniformes; family Salmonidae; genus Oncorhynchus; species Oncorhynchus keta. The sequence continues at coordinate 27,654,141 of NC_068432.1, forward strand.
CAGGGTGGGAAGGGGAACGCACCTTGGGAGTGTTTAGGCAAGAGGCCTGAGGGCATATAAAAACCGTAGTATTTAATCTGTCTATGCACACTATGTAAGAACTGGGCGGACCACCCCCTGTATTTTGGTTAGTGCACCAGGTGGTGCTATAGGTTAGGTTAGAAGTGGGAAGGCAGGTAAGGTAGGAGAGGGGGGATCTTTAACTTGAACTTTCTTTGCTTTGGTTCCGTCCAGACCCTTTTCCTCAAATTATGGGTGAAGGACGAATAAATTCCCTGTAAACGGTAATATTCTCTGCCTTTGTCATCCTTACCCGCACCTGTAATCACATACCTCTTTCACTCCATGGGGAGTTAAGTGTAGCAGGGTGTCTCGTTCCCTCCTCCAAGAGGCGTGCGTAACACGAGCCTATGAAACTTGCCCAGTAAAAGATCAGACTCACTGGTAGGAGAGAGTACTCTGGTGGGCCATATAGAGAAATGTTCTCCTTTCCTTACCCGCACCCCTTTTCATATCATTATGTTGTGGGAAAACCAGTCCAAATCTCTCCGGGTCCTCATTGACTCTTGGGCCGATGAGAGCTTTTTGGACGCCACACTGGCTTCCGAGCTGAACATCGCTACTCAGCCCCTCTCCATTCCCATGGATGTTAGAGCGCTGGACAGGCGCTCTATAACACCTCCCATAACACCACTCCCATCAACCTACATGTTTCAGGGAATCACAGAGAGACTATTAAATTCGTGCTCATCAAGTCCCCCCAGATTTCTGTGGTGTTGGGATTCTCTTGGCTCCAGCGACACAATTCCCTCATCAACTGGTCTACGGGTGCTATCATGGGCTGCAGTCCGTTCTGCCACTCCCATTGTCTGAAGTCTGCACAACCTGCCCCAAGATGTCTTCCTGGGGGCTCGGATGTTATTCTGGACCTCTCCGCCATTCCTTCTGAGTACCAGGACCTCCGGGAGGTGTTCAGCAAGTCCCGGCCACTTCCCTTACGCCGCACTGCCCCTATTACTACAGGATTGACCTTCTTCCGAGCACCACGCCGCCCCGGGAAGTCTGTACTCTCTGTTGGGACCAGAGACCAAGGCTATGGAGACCTACATTGGGGACTCCCTATCTACAGGATTTATCTGTCCCTCTTCCTCTTCTGCTTGCACAGGTTTCTTCATGGAGAAAAAGGACAAGACCCTGCACCCATGCATTGACTACTGGGGACTCAATGACAATACCGTGAAGAGCCGTTATCCACTACCACTCATTTCCTCGACCTTCAAGCCACTTCAGGGTGCCACTGTTTTCTGCAAGCTGGATCTAGGAAATGCCTACCACCTGGTGCGGATACGAGAGGGGGACGAGTGGAAGACCGCCTCCAACATGGCCAGCGGCCACCTCGAATATCTGGTCATGCCCTTTGGCCTCACCAATGCCCCTGCCGTGTTCCATGCTCTGGTGAATGATGTTCTCCGCGACATGCTGAACTGGTTCCTCTTCGTCTACATTGATGACATCCTCGTCTTCTCCTACTCCCCATAAGAACACGTGCTCCATGTCCGACAGGTTCTCCAATGCGTTCTGGAGAAACAGTTGTTTTTTAAGGTGGAAAAGTGTGAGTTTCATCGCTCCACCATTCCCTTTCTGGGTTACATCATCTCTGCTGAGAGTGTCCAGGGATCCCAATAAGGTGAAAGCGGTGGTGAATTGGCCTCAGCCTACGTCCAGGGTGCAGCTGCAATGCTTCCTGGGGTTCGCCAACTTTAATCACTGCTTTATCTGGAGTTACAGCACACTGGCCTCCCTGGTCTGCACTCAACTCTACCAAAGTTCCGTTCACGTGGTCATCTGCTGCTGACCGGACATTCCAGGACCTTAAATACCGCTTCACCAAATCAAATCAAATTTGATTTGTCACATACACATGGTTAGCAGATATTAATGCCACTGTAGCAAAATGCTTGTGCTTCTAGTTCCGACAATGCAGTAACAACCAATGAGTAATCTAACCTAACAATTTCACAACAGCTACCTTATACACACAAGTGTAAAGGGATGAAGAATATGTACATAAAGATATATGAATGAGCGATGGTACAGAACGGCATAGGCAAGATGCAGTAGATGGTATCGAGTACAGTATATACATATGAGATGAGTAATATAGGGTATGTAAACATTATATTAAGTGGCATTGTTTAAAGTGGCTAGTGATACATTTTTTACATGTTTGGCAGCAGCCACTCCATGTTAGTGGTGGCTGATTAACAGTCTGATGGCCTTGAGATAGAAGCTGTTTTTCAGTCTCTCGGTCCCTGCTTTGATGCACCTGTACTGACCTTGCCTTCTGGATGATAGCGGGGTGAACAGGCAGTGGCTCGGGTGGTTGTTGTCCTTGATGATCTTTATGGTCTTCCTGTGACATCGGGTGGTGTAGGTGTCCTGGAGGGCAGGTAGTTTGCCCCCGGTGATGCGTTGTGCAGACCTCACTACCCTCTGGAGAACCTTACGGTTGTGGGCGGAGCAGTTGCTGTACCAGGAGGTTCATCCCCACTGTTACCCTCCGTTCCTGGTGGAGGACTATGCTTCAGATGTCGGAGTGGGGGCTGTCCTGTCCCAACATTATGCCCTGGACCTTAACCTCTCTGGCACCAGTGGGACGGTAGCGTCCCACCTCGGCAACAGCAAGTGAAATTGCAGGGCGCCAATTTCAAAACAACAGAAATCCCATAATTAAAATTCCTCAAACATTCAAGTATTTTACACCATTTTAAAGAAAATGTATTGTAATTTCAACCACAGTGTCCGATTTCAAAAAGGCTTTACGGCGAAAGCACACCACACGATTATGTTAGGTCAGCGCCTAGTCACAGAAAACCACTCTCAACATCTAGACGAAAAGTTTTAAAAAGTACAATAAAAGTTTGTAGAAACATGTCAAACGATGTTTAAAATCAATCCTCATGTTGTTTTTGTTATAAATAATCAATCATATTTAAACTGGACAAAAGCTTCGTCAATAGAAAAGGAGAAACAACAAATGCGTGCTCCCGATTACTCATGTCTGGAAATTTCCACTGTCCACTCATTGAAAGTGCTGTATCTCCCTCATTTTTCAGAGTAAAAGCCTGAAACAATGACTAAAGACTGGCCACATGTAGAGGAATCCATAGAGATCGTGTACTGGGTCCTAAGTCTTTGTATGGTGGATAGGCTTTCAATGGAAAAACAGCCTTTCAAAATAATAGTACTTCCTGGATGGATTTTCCTCAGGTTTTCGCCTGCCATATCAGTTCTGTTATACTCACAGACATTATGTTAACAGCTTTGGAAACCCTAGAGTGTTTGCTATCCAAATCTACTAATTATATGCATATCCTAGGTTCTGGGCCTGAGTAGCAGGCAGTTTAATTTGGGCACGCTTTTCATCCAAAATTCAGAATGCTGCCCCCGACCCTAGTGAAGTTAAGTTGCATCCCTGCGCCTTCTTCTCCCACCGCCTCAATGCCATGGAGAGGAACTACGATGTGGGGAATCGGGAGCTTCTCATGGTGAAGATGGAGTTGGAGGAATGGAGGCACTGGCTAGAAGGAGTGGAACATCCAGTCATTGTGTGGTCTGACCACCACCAGGTTTGCCTGTTACTCAGGCTCTCGTCGTCCCGACAACGCTTTGGTGGCGTACTATGGTTCCAGAAGTTGCCGTGTTTTTCGCCGCCTGCATGGTCTGTACACAGAACAAGACGCCTCGGCAAACTCCGGCTGGTCTTTTCCAACCGCTGTCCCTTACCGTCCCTGGTCCCATATATCCCTGGATTTTGTCACGGGTCTACCCCGTCTGAGGGCAACACTACCATCCTGGCTGCAGTGGACCTGTTTTCCAAAGCCGCCCACCTCATCCCTCTCCCCAAACTACCCTCGGCCAAGGAGACGGCCAAGCTTATGGTGCAGCACGTCTTCCGGATCCACTGACTCCCAATGGACATGGTCTCTGAACCAGGGTCCGCAGTTCTCGTCCCGGTTATGGAAGGCGTTCTGCACGCTCATCGGGTCATCGGCCAGCCTGTCCTCCGGAATCCACCCCCAGTCCAACGGCCAGTCGGAGCGAGCCAACCAGGACTTAGAGACGACTATTCTCTGCCTTGTCTCTGTCAACCCTACCACCTGGAGTCAGCAACTGGTATGGGTTGAGTACATTCGCAACACCCTTCCTTGCACTGCCACAGGTCTCTCGTGCTTCGAGTGTTCCTTGGGTTATCAGCCTCCACTCTTCCTTGAGCGGAGGAAGTCTGCCCAGATGTTCATCCGCCGCTGTCGCCGTACCTGGAAGAGAGCCCGGGCCACTCTATTGAAAACCACCTCCAGGTATAGGAGACAAGCGGATCACCACCGAACCCCTGCTCCACGCTATCGGCTCGGGCAGAGGGTATGGCTCTACCGTAAACTTTCCCCCCATTTCATCGGCCTGTTCCCCATCTCTAGTCTCTAGAGCCCCACTGCTGTTCGTCTTTTGTTACCCCGTACCCTCGTTATTCACCTTACTTTCCAAATGCCTAGGATTGTGCACATGTCTCACAGCCCTTTGTCTTCTGTTTCCAGGCCCACCCCTCCTCCCCATGTCATTGATAGCCATCCAGCGTACATGATGAGATGCCTCCTGAGTGTTTGACCACGGGGCAGGGGTTTTCAGTACCTGGTTGACTGGGAGAGTTATGGCCTGGGGGAGAGGTGCTGGGTCGCCGCTAGAGACATCCTGGACCCAGCCCTCATCGCCGACTTCCACCACTGTTACCCTGGTCAACCAGGTATGCGACCAGGCAGGACGCATACCTGCCCAGGTAGGATGCCAGGTGGCACCAGGTACTGTCACACCCTGATCTGTTCCACCTGTCTTTGTGATTGTCTCCACCCCACTCCAGGTGTCGCCCATCTTGACCATTATTCCCTGTGTATTTATACCTGTGTTCTCTGTTTGTCTGTTGCCAGTTCATCTTGTTTGTCAAGTCAACCAGTGTTTTTGTGTCTCAGCTCCTGCTTTTCCCAGTGTCTCTTTTTCTCGCCCTCCTGGTTTTGACCCTGCCTGTCCTGTCACTGTTTTTGGTTTTCGACAAATATCAATATTGAAAACTGGGGCTTAATCAGGATGCAGCTTTGCAGAATGATCAGACATAAATGTGTTCTGTAGAACAGTGCCGACCAAAATGTGGCTCACCAGAAGGATCCAGATTTCTGTCTGATCGTTCTGCAAAGCTGCATCCTCCCAAATAAGCACCAGTTTTCACCATCAATATATGTCGGAAACCAAACAAATTGAGAAGTGGTCTAATAATGCCTCTAAAAATGGTATAGCGGTCTAAGGCACTGCATCTCAGTGCTAGAGGCATCACTACAGACCCTGGTTCGATTCCAGGCTGTATCATAACCGGCCATGATTGGTAGTCCCATAGGGCAACGCACAATTGGCCCAGCGTCGTTAGGGTTTGGCCTGGGTAGGTCGTCATTGTAAATAAGAATTTGTTCTTAACTGACTTGCCTCGTTTAAATTAAGGTTCAAAATTAAATACATACAAATAAAAATACCCCGCTTAGTTCATAGAACCGCGATTACTTGAGCAACCTCTGATATCTACTAAATGTGTTTGGAACAAACAGAGCGGTTTGGAGCTTTTTTCCTGGTGTTTTCCTAAACTTTCCAATACCTTACTGATGCATTTCACTCACTTATTGATGCAAATGAAAAATGGTTACACCTTTCCAATATTCAAGTTATTAGCCATATGAACATAAACTTGGTTGCACACCTATTGACCTCACACACTGCATGCTGCAACAGGAAATGGGGTTATGGCAAATCGCTTTCTCACTCTCGTCAGGCTACAGACGGATTAAAACACGACTTGTGTGCAGGGAACTCTATTGAGTGGTCCCTATTCTGTGGTTGTGTGTTGCCCTCCTCATGGCAGACACAATATTCTGCAGAGAGCTACAGTTACCTACAAGTGAACTACCCTTCAGATTAATTCCCCCCACCACATGCAAATAAAGGTACACAGGTTTTAAGATTCACTAAGCATTCCCAAAACTAGTCCTTCCCTTCTAAATCATTATGTCATATATCTTAGATACAGGTCACCATCTCAATAAGTTCTTTAAATCTCCATCTCTCTAATGAAGATCCAATGTTAAATCAGGCTGTCATGGTGTTGAGAGAGGGTCAGTGCTCTTGTAATCTGTTTAACTCTCTGCAGTTCTATTGAATAGGTGTTTTAAATCATCCTGCCACTCTGTGAGAAGGATTTCGACCTTGAGGTGGTTCTCGGCATTTCTTGCTTACTCCTTAACTCTGATTCAGTCTAAGAGGGTGCCAAAGGAGGAAAGAACAGCCATGCTGCACTTCTGCCCTGATTACCACCGCAGCCTGATCCGCTGACTCAGAAACCTGCTCCCTCTCTCGTTCCTTCCTTCCCCCTCTGGTTGTCTGTCTGTCTGCTTCTTTCTACCTCTTTACATATACTTTGCCTTACGTTCTCGCTTTCTTCCAAAACAGACTCTTTCTCCTAATGTAATTATAGCTATATATTTTTTTGTATGTGTAATATACACTACCGTTCAAAAGTTTGGGGTCACTTAGAGATTTCCTTGTTTTTGAAAGAAAAGCTCATTTTTTTGTCCATTAAAATGTAATCAAATTGATCAGAAATACGGTGTAGACATTGTTAATGTTGTAAATGACTATTGTAGCTGGAAACGGCTGATTTGTAATGGAATATCTACAGTACATAGGCGTACAGAGACCCATTATCAGCAACCATCACTCCTATGTTCTAATGGCACGTTGTGTTAGCTTATCCAAGTTTATCATTTTAAAAGGCTAATTGATCAGCTGAAAAAAACTGTTGTCTGATTAAAGAAGCAATAAAACTGGCCTTCTTTAGACTAGCTGAGTATCTGGAGCATCAGCATTTGTGGATTCGATTACTTGCTCAAAATGACCAGAAACAAAGCCCTTTCTTCTGAAACATGTCAGTCTATTCTTGTTCTGAGAAAATAAGGCTGTTCCATGCGAGAAATTGCCAAGAAACTGAAGATCTCGTACAACGCTATGTACTACTCACTTCACAGAACAGCGCAAACTGGCCCTCACCAGAATAGAAAGTTGGGGAAGCTCCGGTGCACAATTGAGCAAGAGGATAAGTACATTAGAGTGTGTAATTTTAGAATCAGATGCCTCACAAGTCCTCAACTGGCAGCTTCATTAAATAGTATCCGCAAAATACCAGTCTCAACGTCAACCGTGAAGAGGCGACTCTGGGATGCTCGCCTTCTAGGCAGAGTTCCTCTGTCCGGTGTCTGTGTTCTTTTGCACATCTTAATCTTTTATTTTTATTGGCCAGTCTGAGATATGGCTTTTTCTTTGCAAATCTACCTCGAAGGTCCGAATCCTGGAGACAACTCTTTTTGATGTTGATATCGGTATTTTGTGGGCACTTGTGAGGCGTTTCTCAAACTAGACAATTATAATGTACTTTTCTTTTTGTGCACTGGGGACTCCCACTCTTTCTATTCTGATTAGAGCCAGTTTGCGCTGTTCTGGGAAGGGAGTAGTCAATTTGTTGGCAATTTCACACATGGAATAGCCTTCAACAAGGACATTTCTAAGGGACCCCAAACTTTTGAACGGAAGTGTGCATATATTTTTTATTTACCCCCTTTTTCTCTACAATTTCATGATATCCAATTACTATCTTGTCTCATTGCTGCAACTCCCCAACAGGCTCGGGAGAGGCGAAGGTCAAGTAATGCGTCCTCCAAAACATGACCCGCCAAGCCGCGCTTCTTAACACCCGCTCGCTTAACCCGGAAGCCAGCTGCACCAATGTGTCAGAGGAAACACTGTTCAGTTGATGACCGTAGTCAGCCTTAAGACGCTCAGCCCACTACAAGGAGTTGCCCCAGGGGTACGTGCAATGCCATCGGGAGTACGCCAAATAAAAATGTGATTCACATTTTTTCTTCTTCGCATTTTCAAACAGTCATTTATATTTTCCAACGGGGCTATACTGTCATGACTTCCGCCGAAGTTGGTCCCTCTCCTTGTTCGGGCGGCGTTCGGCGGTCGAAGTCACCGACCTTCTAGCCATCGCCGATCCACTTTTAATTTTCCATTGGTTTTGTCTTGTCTTCCATCACACCTGGTTCCAATTCCATGTTGTGTATTTAACCCTCTGTTCCCCCCCATGTCCTTGTCGGTAATTGTTTCTTGTAGTGCTTATACATGGTATTCTGGTACTTACCGGGCTTCGTTTCACCCATTTATTGTATTGTTCTGTTGATTGTGGTTTATGGATATTAAACGACACCGTTGTAAATCAGTTTCCGCTCTCCTGCGCCTGACTTCATTGCCGCCAGTACGCACCTCACTACATATACATATGGGTGAGGTTTCTTTCCTCGCCTGAGTTGAGTCGTTTCACTGCCAAAGATAAGTAAACTATCTAGGTGTTCAGCGAAATAACAACACAATGTCAAATACAGGTAGCCTAGTCAAATAATTAACAAACAATAACATTAACTGTTACTCTCTCGCAGGAATTCCACTAACGGTCCGTATGTAGCCAAATGTAGCTACTGCTCATTCCGTTTGCTTGAAAATTGATACATGTTTTAAAAAAGTAAGGCCATAGAGACACATACCAGCTCTACTGGTAGTACTGCTACTACCAACAGTACTACACCTGCACCTGTCGACGACACAAGTTGTTCTGCTTCCACGGGCACATCCAATGCTAGTATCAGTAATTCTACATTTGTTGTTAGCCCAGCTAGCATGGACACTGACTGTTGTGAATCTGATGCAGCCGAAGAGCTACTGCCCCCTTGCCCGGGAAAGCACCGAACAAAAGACAGGGACATTGAATCATCGAAGAGGCAAAAATATGATAAACTACATTGATTTGGGGTTCCCTTATATTGGGAGTAGTGCCTTTTCTCAGCCGCAGTGTGTTATATGTGCAAAAGTACTATATCACAACTTGCGCAGACATCTAAAAACAGAACATGGCAATTTGGAAATAGGCCACGGGAGTTTTGAGCGAGAATTAAGGCGACATTCGAGTAGTAAGACATGTATAAAAGCAACCGATACCATTAATAAGAAGGGGCTAGAAGCATCTTATATGGTGAGCTACCGAGTGGCTAGGACAGGCAAGCCACATACTATTGTGGAGGACTTAATTATTCCTGTTGCCACGGATATGGCTGGGACAAAAGACCAAAAATAACTATACAGACAATGTCTTCATCAAACAACACTGTTTCACGACGCATCAGTGACATGGCAGGAGATGTTTTGAAACAATTACTGCTTTGCGTACAAGCCAGTGAATTCTATGCGTTACAGCTTGATGAGTCAGACGTGGCGGGCCTGGCACAGCTCCTGGTATATGTCCATTACGTTTCTGGGTGGCCAATTAAGGAAGACATCCTCTACTGCAAACCACTGGAAACCAGGACAACAAGGCAGGATATTTTTAAAGTACTGGACAGCTTTGAGACCTCAAAAGGACTTTGGTGGTCAAGATGGTTTGGTATCTGTACTGATTGCTCAAAAACCATGTCAGGGAGACATAGAGGAGTGGTAATGTGTGTGCAAGGAGTTGCTCCTGACGCCACTTGGGTACACTGCAGCATCCACTGAGAGGCACTTGCTGCCAAGAGAATGCCTGACAGCTTGAAAGACGTTTTGGACACTACAGTCAAAATGGTTAACTTTGTTAAAGCAAGGCCCCTGAACTCGTGTGTATTTTCTGCACTATGCAATGATATGGGCAGCGACCATGTAATGCTTTTACAACATACTGGTTATCAAGAGGCAAAGTATTGACACATTTTTTTTTATTATTGAGAGACGAGCTTAAAGTTTTCTTTACTGACCATAATTTTCACTTGTCTGACCACTTGTCTGATGACGAGTTTCTCACATGACTGGTCAATCTGAGTGATGTTTTTTCTCACCTGAATGATCTGAATCTAGGATTACAGGGACACTCCGCAACAATATTCAATGTGCGGGACAAAATTGAGGCTTTGATTAAAAAGTTGGAGCTCTTCTCTGTCTGCATTAACAAGGACAACACACAGGTCTTTCCATCATTGTATGATTTTTCTGTGTGCAAATGAACTCAGGGACAACATCAGGGACAACATCAAATGTGATATAGCGAAGCACCTGAGTGAGTTGGGTGCTCAATTACGTAGGTACTTTCCCGAAACGGATGACACAAACAACTGGATTTGTTATCCCTTTCATGCCCTGCGTCTAGTCCACTTATCAATATCTGAACAAGAGAGCCTCATCGAAATTGCAACAAGTGGTTCTGTGAAAATTGAATTTAAAACAGAAGCCACTGCCAGATTTCTGGATTGGGCTGCGCTCAGAGTATCCTGCCTTGGCAAATTGTGCTGTTAAGACACTGATGCCTTTTGCAACCACGTACCTATGTGAGAGTGGATTCTCAGGCCTCACTAGCATGAAAACTAAATATAGGCACAGAGTGTGTGTGGGAAATTATTTAAGATTGATACTCTCTCTAATACAACCCAACGTTGCAGAGTGCATCCTTTCAAGCACACCCTTCTCATTAACCTGTGTTGAGTTACTCACAATTTCGATGAACAAATAAGGTTTTATATGTAAGATGGATAAATTAATAGCAAAAGTATTGATTATTATTAGTTGTGCCCTGGTCCTATAAGAGCTCATTGTCACTTCTCACGAGCCGGGTTGTGACGACAACTCACTCATTCTTATGTTTAATAAATGTATTGTATAGTGTGTGTGTGGCAGGCTTACAATGATGGCAAAAAAAACAACATTTGAGAGAGTGCTGACCCATCATGTATTCATTTAACTACTTTAGTAACCAAAATATAACTGTACTAAACCATGTTCGTTCAGAATGTGCTTCTTCTATGTGTACACACAGTGGTGTAAAGTACTTAAGTAAAAATACTTTAAAATACTACTTAAGTAGTTGTTTTGAGTATCTGTACTTTACTTTACTATTTATATTTTTGACAACTTTTACTTTTACTTCAATACATTCCTAAAGAAAATCATGCACTTTTTCCTCCATACATTTTCCCTGACACCCAAAAGTACTCGTTACATTTTGAATGCTTAGGAGTGTAGGGAAATGGTCCAATTCACAGACTTATCAAGAGAACATCTCCGGTGATCCCCACTGCCTCTGATCAGGCGGACTCACTAAAGAAAAATGCTTTACTTAAAATTATGAGTGTTGGAGTGTGCCCTTGGCTAAACATACATTTAAAATTCAAGAAAATTGTGCCATCTGGTTTGCTTGATAGAAGGAATAAGAAATAATTTCTACTTTTACTTTTGATAATTAAGTATAATTTAGCAATGTACTAGTATATTTAAAATCAAATACTTTTATACTTTTCTCAAGTAGTATTTTACTGAGTGACTTTCACTTTTACTTGAGTCATTTTCTATTAAGGTATCTTTACTTTTACTCAAATATGGCAATTGGGTACTTATTCCACCACTGTGTACACGGTATCAATGTCTTTCTCTGTCGGCACTCGGTTTGTCTAAGTTCCTATCAGGCTCACTGGCCCAGCGGTATGAACAGCACCCGGCCCAGCCCTGTCACCTTCTTCATCATCCAGGGCCTGCTGGAAAACAGAATGGTTCTGTTTGTCATCTTCCTGCTGGCCTATTCCATCATCTTACGAGGAAACAGCATGATCATCTGGTATTGTACACTGTACACGCACACCCCTGTACATCAACTCGATACTGGTACCCTGTGTATATTGCCAAGTTATCGTTACTCATTGTCTATTTATTCCTTGTGTTTTTATTATTATTTTATATTTTTTCTACTATTTCTGTTTTCTACTATTTCTATTTTTCTCTCTGCATTGTTGGGAAGGGCCTGTATGTAAGCATTTCACTCTTAGTCTACACCTGTTGTTTACAAAGCATGTGAGAAAAAAACATTGTTATAAAAGAGAACAAGTGTTGTAGTAAGTGTAAGTGATCAAAAGGTTTCTTTCAGGTCTGCTCACTGAGGGCCTGTAGACTACACTATACTCCCCAGGAGTCAGGACTCTTGAACCCAGATTCTTCCCTGGACGAGTCACATTGTCAGTAAAAAGTCCCTGCTGCGCCTTTCTATTACATCCCAGTTTAATCCCTCTCTTTATCTCATTTTACAGCTGCAGACCGACCCGAAGCTGGGCTCCCCCGTGTACTTCTTCCTCCACAACCTGTCCTTCATGGAAATGGTCTACACCACAGTCACTGTCCCCAACATGTTGTCAGGCTTCCTGACTGAGGTCAAGACTGTTTCCGTCCCCGGCTGCTTCCTCCAGATGTACTGCTTCATCCAGATGGCCGTCAACAACCACGCCCTGCTGACCGTCATGGCCTACGACTGCTATGTGGCCATCTGTAATCATCTCCTCTACACCGCTGTGATGACCCAACCCGTCCGCCTGCCCCTCATCATCGGGGCGTGGACCTTAGACGCCATCTGCACCCTCTCGGCCACTGCCATTGCAATGTGGCTTTTGTTTTGCAAACACAACGTGGTGCGCCACTGCTTGTCCGACCCATCCTCGGCTGGTGGATAGTATCATGTTGCGGTCTTTTGCCCTTGTAGCGCTGCTCACCACGGCGTGCTCATCTTTACTTCCTACATCCTCATCGGTGTGGCGATAGCTAAAATGGGGGCCGACGAGTGACTCCTACCTTGTGGGAAACTTCTCTCCAGAGGTGACCCTCCTCTTCATTCCCCCCCCTCTTCCCATGTCTGTTTAACTCTGCCATCAGACATCCCTCAGTCAACACTGAATTCTACAATCACCAGCTGAAGAGTTTGTCTGATATTTGTGCCATTACTCCGGTTACCCATGTCCTCTGATTTGTGTCCTTTCACTGTTAATGTATACCAGTATGCAAAATGCGTTCCCACCAGGAGATGGTAGTGTTGTATTAATTGTGTGTCGCATATTGTACTGATGCTCTTCAGTCGTTGTTGGTTGAGAGAGGTCTGTGTCATGGTGGCAGGGCTGTGATAATCCTAATAACAGGGTTGGGGTCAATTTAATTTAAATTCCAGTCAATTCAGAAATGTATTCATCCAAATTCCAATTTGAATGATTTTTTCCTTATTGAAAAGCTTGGGCAAGAATTGGAATTTCAGAGTACTTCCTGAATTGACTGGAATTTAAATGGAATTGACCCCAACCCTTCCTAATAATGCTGTGTAAATGCTTATGGGTAAATATGATCCAGGTCGTGCTATTAATAATGTTGTGATAAGGTTGGATAACATTGTGTTGATGTTGTAGGTGCGTATCATTGTTGTATAATAATGTGTAACTTTGCATTTATTTAATTTTTTGGGGGCGGGGAGGTATTATTGTCACATTGCGGTTGTCTTAATGTTGTATTAGTGTTGTGTTAATGTTATAGGTGTGTATCATCGTGTCAGTGCTGTACTCAGCTCTGACTCCTTTCATGAACCCTATCACAGGGCTGCAGAAAACTCAACACGCTGTCCTGGCCACAAATTAGTAAGCAAATTCTCCTGACCGCAAAACACTCAATACAGTCTACTTTTAAAATACTAAAGAAAAAAATATGTTGATGCTGGATAGTAAACAATGCCAGAAAAGCCTTTGTGCAAACAAACTTCCAGAAGTAATCAAGGCACTATAATTTAATGTAAAAATTCAAAAGCCTTTATTGTTTTACGGATTATGCATGGGAAAAACACAGACGCGTTGCGGCTACAGCCTCATCAGGGTGATAAAGAGTATTGGTGGAGAAACAGGTGTATATGCCAACTCTCACAGGAAGTGACTCAGTTCATTACCATATGTAATAGAATTGGGAAAAAACACATTCAAGATACAGAGATACAGAAAACAAAAAAAATTGATGCTTACTTACAGGCTCTAACCAATAGTGAGAAAAAAAGGTATGTGTGTGCGTGTGTGTGTAGGTAAGTAAAGAAATAAAACAACAGTAAAAAGACAGCAAGGCTTTATACAGACACCGGTTAGTCAGGCTTATTGAGGTAGTATGTACATGTGGGTATGGTTAAAGTGACTATGCATATCTGACGAACAGAGAGTAGCAGTAGCGTAAAAAGAGGGGTTGGCGGGTGGTGGGTTGTGGGACACAATGCAGATAGCCTGATTAGCCAATGTGCGGGAGCACTGGTTGGTCGGGCCAATTGAGGTAGTATGTAAATGAATGTATAGTTAAAGTGACTATGTATATATGATAAACAGAGAGTAGCAGCAGCATAAAAGAGGGGTTGGGGGGCACACAATGCAAATAGTCGGGGTAACCATTTGGTTACCTGTTCAGGAGTCTTATTGCTTGGGGGTAAAAACAGGATGGCAGGCAGCTTTGCCCCAGTGACGTACTGGGCCGGACGCACTACCCTCTGAAGTGCCTTGCGGTTGGAGGCCGAGCAATTGCCGTACCAGGCAGTGATGCTCTCGATGTTGCAGCTGTAGAACCTTTTGAGGATCTCAGGACCCATGCCAAGTCCTTTTAGTTTCCTTGCCATGAGAATGGTGGCGTGTTCGTTGATCCTTTTCCTGTAGTCCACAATCAACTCCTTAGTCTTGGTTAAGTTGAGGGATAGGTTGTTATTCTGGCACCACCCAGCCAGCTCTTTGACCTCCTCACTATAGGCTGTCTCGTCGTTGTCGGTGATCATCACTGTTGTGTCGTCTGCAAACTTAATGATGGTGTTGGAGTCGTGCCTGGCCATGCAGTCGTGGGTGAACAGTGAGTACAGGAGGGGACTGAGCACGCACCCCTGGGGAGCTCCAGTGTTGAGGATCAGCGTGGCAGATGTGTTGCTACCTGCCCTCACCACCTGGGGGCGGCCCGACAGGAAGTCCAGGATCCAGTTGCAGAGGGAGGTGTTTAGTCCCAGGATCCTTACCTTGGTGATGAGCTTTGAGGGTACTATGGTGTTGGCAGCTGAGCTGTGGTCAATGAACAGCATTCTCACATAGGTGTTCCTTTTGTCCAGGTGGGAAAGGGCAGTGTGGAGTGCAATAGAGATGGCATAATTCGGGGATCTGTTTGGGCGGTATGCAAATTGGAGTGGGTCTAGGGTTTCTGGGAGAATGGTGTTGATGAGAGCCATTACCAGCCTTTCAAAGCACTTCATGGCTACAGACGTGAGTGCTACGGGTATGTAGTCATTTAGGCAGGTTGCCTTTGTGTTCCTGGGCACAGGGACTATGGTGATCTGCTTGAAACATATTGGTATTACAGACTCAATCAGGGACATGTTGAAAATGTCAGTGAATGTCAGTTGGTCAGCACATGCCCAGAGCACACATCCTGGTATTCCGTCTGGCCCCGCATCCTTGTGTATGTTGACCTGTTTAAAAGTCTTACTCACATCGGCTACGGAGAGCGTGATCACACAGTCGCCCGGAACAGCTGATGCTCTCATGCATGCCTCAGTGTTGCTTGCCTCGAAGCGAGCATAGAAGTGATTTAGCTTGTCTGGTAGTCTCGTGTCACTGGGCAGCTCGCGGCTGTGCTTCACTTTGTAGTCTGTAATAGTTTGCAAGCCCTGCCACATCTGACGAACGTCGGAGCCCGTGTAGTATGATTCAATCTTAGCCCTGTATTGACGCTTTGCCTGTTTGATGGTTCGTCGCAGGGCATAGCGGAATTTCTTGTAAGCTTCTGGGTTAGAGTCCCGCTCCTTGAAAGCGGCAGCTCTATCCTTTAGCTCAGTGCGAATGTTGCCTGTAATCCATGGCTTCTGGTTGGGGTATGTACGTACTGTGGGGATGGCGTCCTCAATGCACTTATTGATAAAGCCAGTGACAGATGTGGTGCATTCCTCAATGTCATCGGAAGAATCCCGGAACATGTTCCAGTCTGTGATAGCAAAACAGTCCTGTAGTTTAGCATCTGCTTCATCTGACCACTTTTTTATTGACCGAGTCACTGGTGCTTCCTGCTTTAAATTTTGCTTGTAAGCAGGAATCAGGAGGATAGAGTTGTGGTCGAATTTACCAAATGGAGGGCGAGGGAGAGCTTTGTAAGCGTCTCTGTGTGTGGAATACAGGTGATCTAGAATTTTTGTTCCCTCTAGTTGCACATTTAACATATTGATAGAGATTTGTTAGAACTGATTTGAAGTTTCCCTGCATTAAAATCTCCGGCCACTAGGAGCGCCGCCTCTGGGTGAGTGGTTTCCTGTTTACTTATTCCTTATACAGCTGACAGAGTGTGGTCTTAGTGCCAGCATCTGTTTGTGGTGGTAAATAAACAGCCAGGAAAAGTATAGCTGAAAAGTCTCTAGGCAAGTAGTGTGGCCTGCAATTTATCACAATATACTCTACTTCAGGCGAGCAAAATCTATAGACTTCCTTAGATGTCGTGCACCAGCTGTTTATAAATATGCGCAGACCGTGTGGTAACTGCAATCACTGCCATCATATCGTAAAAACAAATACCAAGTGCAACTGCTACACTACCTACTGTAAATGGTGTACAGGCTGGATTATTTATAGCCCCATGTGGGTTATTTTACATAGGACATACTAAGAGAAGGCTCAAGGACAGGGTGTCTGAACATGTTTATGCTATAAGAACTGCTAACGATACGTTTCCGGAGGCTAAACATTACAGACATGCTGGCCATGGTAGCCCAAACTCTCTGAAAGCAATGGCCATCTCAAACGTCTCCTACAACGTGAAACGTTCTGGATCTTTAAATTAAATCAACAGTATTGCAGGGTCTAAATCGGGAAATGTTTTATTCTCCCTTCCTGTAAGATATATGTAATTTTCTTTTTTGTTCTCCATTCTTATTTAAGTTTGGTAACATGAACTCATGTGTACATAGTATGTATTTTTCTTTTATGATTTTGCATTTCTTTTGAGGTGTTGCAAATTATATATATATATATATATATATATATATATAATTTATTGAACCACTTCCTGTAAAAGTTGGGATATACACCTGTTTGTTCAACAATATTCTTTGTCACCAGGATGAAGGCTGTTGTAGCCGCAGCGCTGTGTTTTTTAATTCTTACCATACATAAGCCTTAAAACAACAAAGGCTTTTACATTTTTGACACTAAATGAGAGTGTCTTGATTCATTCTTGAAGTTTGTTTGCACAAAGGCTTTCCTGGCATTGTTTACTATCCAGCACCAACTTTATATATATATATATATAGTATCCCTTGATCAAAGAGCACCCGATTTATTAAATATAAACCAAAGAAGTGCTCCTCTCCTGTGCCTCTACTTTTAAAATAGTTTAGTATGGGCTAAAAAGAGTAATCATTTTCAGATTCCAATAATAATAATAATCACTACTTCCAATTATTGATTGTTTTTCGGAATGGAAAGAAAAACGAAATGTTTAACGCTCTTAGAAACTAAGCCGAACAACATTATTGTTCACCATTTGGTTCATGATGTATATTGCACAACTGTATACATTTGATTTAATAGTTTATTGATAAGGAACACAAAAATAATAACTGTACATTCCTGTTAATTTGCATTGTACAGACTACCAGATACAGTACTATATGTTTTGTAATGATACATGTTTTGAATTCATCTAAAAGAAACCAAAGAGTAATCATTAGGTGATTTCTTGTGTACCTACAATCTGACAATGTTCTTTCTAAATATCAGGGAAATAGCACACTGTAAAATAAAGTATCCACACATTTCATTTTTGTGCCTCTGCCTTTTCTGTAAGCCTCACAAATTAAAATAAAACTTTGCACAACAAGAAAGACCTCTTGATGGAATAATTGAAAGTAATACTCGTGTATGATGGTTTGCATGTGGACATTTAATCTATAAATGATTCATGGAACACTCCCCAAAAACCTTGCACCAGATAAAAAATAAATGTCAATTTGAAAACCACATTGAGCTCTTCCTAGTTTTATATTTGCTTTAGAGCAGGAATGAGGACATTTTTCAGTAGTACTAACACATACAAGGGTTGCTGTATGTTATACATTTTAAAACATATTTTTAATGTGGAATATCACTGTAGAAATCATGGTTTTCAATTCATTTTAGCATACAATTCAAGAGAACTGGTCCCTCAGCTGATGGCTGAGAAGACACCCCACCCTTGTTTCATGAATGCCACACACAGTTCTCATCATATGTCAGATTAACACATTATGCAGCCACCTTGGCTCTGTGAAACACTCTAAAGATCCTCTGTTTAATCTCTTTAGTCTGTAAACCATATATTATGGGGTTGAGACAAGTAGGGACCACACTACCCAGAACACTGCTCACTTTGCGCAGGTCTGTAAAGGCTGGGAAGCGGTGGAGGACGATAATGGTAAACCCACATCCCAGCACGATGAGATAGACCAGTAAGTGGGTGCTGCAGGTTGTCAGGGCCTTGCTGTTTAAAGAGCTGTTTTTACTGCTCAGACATACAATGGCGATCTTGAGATAGGTGAGACTGATGCTGCCTATGGACGAGACAAACAGCACAACAGTAAAGATTAAGCCATATATGTTATTTATGAACACACTCTCACAGGAGAGCTTGAATAAGGAGGCGTTGTCGCAGTAAGGGTTAAATATGTTAGACCTGCAGCGTGACAGGCGGATGGTGAGGCCCAGCAAAATCCCCACTAAGACCATGGCCACCCCCCAGGCAGACATAGACAACCTGATAACCATTTTGTTTGTCATGATGGTAGCGTACCGCAGGGGGTTGCAGATGGCCACATACCTGTCAAAGGCCATTATCATGAGAACGGTGTGTGATGTTGTAGCATAAACATGAGTACAGAAAGCCTGAATGACACACTCCGTGTAAGTGATATATCGCTCAGGAGCTGTGGTCAAAATGTCCCATAACAGACGAGGTATCATCACTGTAGCCCCGACTATGTCATTAAGAGGCAGGTTGCAGAAGAGGATGTACATGGGCTGGTGCAGGCTCCTCTCCATGGAGATCAATGATATGAGTCCGATGTTGGCTACCATTGTGAAGATGTAGATAATGAGGAAGAGGATGAAGGCAGGGTACGAGGACTGTTGTGTGACCTTTAACCCCTCCAGGAGGAGAACGTGGTTAGGGTACGTGTAGTTCTCCATTTGTCGGTCAGGGAGTAGCTTAGAATCTTGAGAGGAGAATTTGAAAAGATTAGTCGTACAACTTGGGAATCAGTTTCAAAACACAAACTTTGAAAGCATCTACTGATTTTGTGGTAGCAGAAGCAGATGAACCGTTTTCTTAAAGGGGTTAGCTTCTATCCAGCTCCAGCTGGTAGCTGTATATCTATCATCAGTCAGACGAGATGTAGCTAGCTAGCAAAGAAAGCTATACATTGTTATGGAAGGTTTATATGACACAAGTGATCTCAGCTATTTAGCTAAATAGCTATATTCTGCAAACAGCTGACCTAAGTAAGTTAATATCCTTACTTGATAGCCAGATAACTAGACAACATTACCCAAATAAGATTGTATGTATGGACATTTCATACACCAAAACACATTAAATTATATATATGAATCACTCGATTCCACACTAGATAGCAAAATAATAACTGTCCTTGACATGAAGAGTTGAAGTTAAGCACTAATATAAGCAGGTTTTCTACAGCTTTCTTCAGTGTCTTCAGTGTTCCAAGATGATTCCTGTGTTCTATCCCACCCCTCCAGACTTACTACAGAAACAACATCACAGCCTTTTATTTACAACAAAACCCACAATGTGATGACGAATATGTCAGTCAGGATGTAAACATGTACGTCATGACTCCATTGACACAAATTCCCAGAAGCTAATGAGGAAAGTAACAAACATGGCTTGTGGGATGTTGTCCACTTGGGCTTTGCAAATGTACAAAATATTACAAGGTAATTTGTGTTCAAGAGATTAAAGGGGAAGTTCAGTAGTTTACAACTTGATGTTAGATGGTTTGTCACGCTGACCAGGAGGAACTGTAATCCACTGTTTAGTTTTCTTTAAACAGCCACAAATGTCAGCAAGCTTTAGCCACCACCATCTAACAATCAATCAAAGTAATAGGGGCATGTGTGCATTCTTTTTATTGTTTAAGGTCCATTGTGTAACGTTGTGGGTGACCTCACCAAATTCACATAGAAGTGTGAGTTGTAGATCTGTCATTCTTATTGGAAGCAAGTCTGATAAGTGGTAGATCTGTTCTATGCCCCAGCAAACAGGAGATGTCTAAGGACATTAGGAAACGTTCCCTTTGGGTCCCTTTAAAGATTTTCTGAAACGTTCTGAAAATCATTTCGGAACATTAAGACATCATGTTTTTACTCAGGATCATAAGAAGACATTCAGTACAGGTCCCCGTTTGGTCAAGGTATAATTTTAAAATAAGGTATTTTGATGTCCATTAGGGAACCTTATGAAAAGGTTCCTATTTTGTTCTAATAGGACGTTATCCATGGTACATTCAATGACCACAAGTGGAAGTTTCATGGTAGTCAAGGGGGACATCGCATGATGGTCCCATGGTAACATTCAGGACCTTTTTAAGACATTCTCTCACAAAATGTCCTTGGGGATGTCGCTGGAACAAACCAAGAACTAGATAAAAAAAACTCAAGGGGATCATGACACAATGTTCTGAGAATGTCCTAAAAACGTACTTGGGGATGTCGCTGGAACAAACCGAGAACTAGGAAAAAACTCCAGGGAACCATGGCACAACGTCCTGACCACTTTAGGAAACCATTTCGTGAAGTTCCCGTGGATGTCCTAACGTCAGATTTTGGTTTGCAGGGGTGCTATTTCTATGCTTCTCCTTCTTAAGTCTCGCTTTTGTCTCTTTTTACTTTTGTTTTTTTTCACCAGCAAGTATTGGATACAACCTATTATTTGATACTATGTTGAAATTGTTTCATACATAATGGCCCTGTGATTTCACATATCGCACTCTACACAATGTTGCTTTTTGTATGATGTACTGTGCCAGTCAAAAGTTTGGACCTGCTCATTCCAGGTTTTTCTTTATTTTTACTCTTTTCTACATTGTAGAATAATAGTGAAGACATCAAAACTATGAAATAACACATATGGAATCATGTACTAACCAAAAAAGGGTTAAACAAATCAAAATATATTTTATATTTGAGATTCTTTAAAGTAGCCACCCTTTGCCTTGATGACAGCTTGCACACTCTTGGCATTCTCTCAACCAGCTTCATGAGGTAGTCACCCGGGAATGCATTTCAATTAACAGGTGTGCCTTGTTAAAAGTACATTTGTGGAATTTCTTTCTTTCTTAATGTGTTTGAGCCAATCAGTTATGTTGGGACAAGGTAGGGGTGGTATACAGAAGATAACCCTTTTTGGTAAAAGACCAAGTCCATATTATGGCAAGAACAGATCAAATAAGCAAAGAGAAATGACAGTCCATCATTACTTTAAGACATGAAGGTCAGTCAATCCGGAACATTTCAAGAACTTTGAAAGTTTCCTCAAGTGCAGTTGCAAAAACCATCAAGCGCTATGATGAAACTGGCACTCATGAGGACCGCCACAGGAAAGGAAGACCCAGAGTTACCTCTGCTGCAGAGCATACGTTCATTAGAGTTACGAGCCTCGGAAATTGCAGCCCAAATAAATACTTCACAGAGTTCAAGTAACAGACACATCTCAAAATCAACTGTTCAGAGGAGACTGTGTGAATCAAGCCTTCATGGTCAAGTTGGTGCAAAGAAACCACTACTAAAGGACACCAATTAGAAGAAGAGACTTCGACATTTGAAACACAAGCAATAGACATTTGACTGGTGGAAATGTGTCCTTTTGGTCCAAATTTGAGATTTTTGGTTCCAACTGCCATGTCTTTGTGAAACTCAGAGAGGTGAACAGATGATCTCTGCATGTGTGGTTCCCACCGTGAAGCATGGAGGAGGAGGTGTGATGGTGTGGGGGTGCTTTGCTGGTGACACTGTCAGTGATTTATTTAGAATTTAAGGCACACTTTTAACCAGCATGGATACCACAGCATTCTGCAGCGATACACAATCCCATCTGCTTTGCGCTTAGTGGGACTATCATTTGTTTTTCAACAGGACAATGACCCAACACACCTCCAGTCTGTGTAAGGGCTATTTGACCAAGAAGGAGAGTGATGGAGTGCTGCATCAGATGACCTGGCCTCCACAATCACTGACACACTGTGTACCAACACACACATGCAACATGGCACCAACAGAGTTGGTCGCCTTGATTCGCGTTCTAAGGAAACTATTGTCATGTCTTTGGTTAAGTGATATGACATGCTAGTCTATAAAATAATTTCTCTGTAATTAATATTACCTGATTAAGCTAATCAGGTAAATGTAATTAACTAGAAAGTCAGGGAACCACAAAATAATGTTTATAGAGCTGTTATCTTCTGAATAAACTCTTAAAGACCTGGTAATCTTTTACCTCAATAGTAGTCAATATTTAATCGTCACCTTATTTAGTCTCATCTGAAATGAACCCTGGATAACAAGTTGAATCAGCAATACAAAATTTGGTTTAATTATTTATTTACTAAATACCTAAATAATCAAACAGAATTACATCTACACAGAATGGATCATACAAATGATGTCATAAAGGAAAACGTCCCTAGTGGATGGAACAGATATGAAGGCTGGTTACACAAAGAAAGGTAGTTGGGTTTTGAATGAAAGAGCGGGAAGGAACAAGGGAACAAAGGAAGATGTTGTGTCTCTATCAGGCCGTAGGCAGCTACTCTGTCGTAAATACAGAATCTTATGTATTCTAAATAACCGCCCATTTGGAAAAGAAAAATGCAATGAATATTTACTCTGAGCTGCGCTTCGATCGGTTGGTCGTCGATGGAAGGCCGGATTGTCCTTTGAAGAATGTCAGGTGGTAGAACGGATACTTGGTAGTACTGTTGTCGTGTGGTAGAATAGGTGCATTGTCCGTCCTTTCCTAGCCCACGTTTACAGCTGCTGTTGTTAACGCAACAGCTAGGAGGTCTCACTTTTTTAGTGAATAAGAGTTTAAAGTTCATACCAAGTTGCCATGCTATATGATCATGCTATATTCTGGCTGGTATAGTCGAAATCCATCCTTCCGGCATGTAGGTCATCACCTTCACGTTGAGATTCGATGCTAATTTCGTTAGGTTCCTGTCGTTCAACCAGAGCTCACGCTGAGGTTAGCTTAGTTCTGTAGGTGATCTTGTCCTTTTAACGCAGGGACCGCAAGTCGTCACGTCCTTGGAACAGGAAGTTGAATTTTCGTCAACAGGTTTATATAGTGCTGAAAGAAGGGCGTGTTTCATAGGGGAAAGATATTTATGGGGGTCATAAACCTCCCCCAACTGGTCAACGTCATGACACTATGCAGTATTTTTATTTTTTTATGTATTATTTCTTACACTGTTACCCCAGGAAATCTTAAGTCTTATTACACATTAGCTGGGAAGAACTATTGGATATAAGAGCAACATCATCTTACCAACATTACGACCAGGAATACGACTTTCCCTAAGTGGATTCTCTGTTTGGACCACCACCCAGGAAAATGGATCGGATCCCAGTAGGTGACACAAAACAACGGCACCGCAGAAGGAGCAGACGGAACAGTCTTCTGGTCAGGCTCCGTAGACGGGGACATCGCTTACCGCTCCCGAGTATACTACTCGCCAATGTCCAGTCTCTTGACAACAAGGTAGGCGAAATGCAATTGCCTTCCAGAGAGACATCAGAGATGGTAACATTATCTCACTCGGGACATGTCTCACTCGGGATACCTTACCAGAGTCAGCCACCCGGTTTCTTCACTCATCGTGCCGACAAACAAACATCTCTCTGGTAAGAAGAAGAGCGGGGGTGTATGCCTTATGATTAATGAGTCGTGGTGTGATCATAACAACATACATGAACTCAAGTCCTTTAGTTCACCTGATCTAGAATTCCTTACAATTAAATGGCGACCGCATTGTCTACCAAGAGAATTGTCTTTGATTATAATCACAGCCATGTATATCCCCCCCAAGAAGAAACCTCAACGGCCCTGAAAGAACTTAATTGGACTCTATGTAAACTTGAAAACACATAACCTGAGGCTGCATTTATTGTAGCTGGAGATTTTAACAAGGCTAATCTGAAAACAAGGCTCCCTAAATTGTATCAGCATATCAAATGCGTGACCTGGATCATTGCTACTCTAACTTCCGCGATGCATCCAAAGCCCTCCCTCGCCCTCCTTTCGACAAATCTGACCACAACTCCATTTTGTTGCTCCCAGCCTATAGACAGAAACTTAAACAGGAAATGCCCTTGCTCAGGTCTGTTCAACGCTGGTCTGACCAATCTGATTCCATGCTTCAAGAATGCTTTGATCATGTGGACTGGGATATGTTCTGGATAGCCTCAAACAACAACATTGATTATACGCTGATTTGGTGAGCGAGTTTATTAGCAAGTGCATCGGTGATGTTGTACCCACAGTGACTATTAAAACCTTCCCCAACCAGAAACTGTGGGTTGATGGCAGCATTTGTGCAAAACTGAAAGCACAAACCACTGCTTTTAATCATGGCAAGGCGACCAGAAACATGACCGAATACAAACAGTGTAGCTATTCCCTCCGCAAGGCAATAAAACTAGGTAAGCGTCAGTATAGAGACAATGTAGAGTCGCAATTCAATGGCTCAGACACGAGACATATGTGGCAGGTTCTACAGTCAATCATGGATTACAAAAAGAAAACAGCCCCGTCGCGGACACCGACGTCTTGCTCCCAGACAAACTAAACAACTTCTTTATTTGCTTTGAGGACAATACAGTGCCACTGGCACGACCCGCTACCAAAACCTGCGGGCTCTCCTTCACCGCAGCCAACGTGAGTAAAACATTTAAACATGTTAACCCGGCCCAGATTGCATTCCTAGCCGCGTCCTCAGAGCATGCACAGACCAGCTGGCTGGTGTGTTTACAGACATATTCAATCAATCCCTATCCCAGTCTGTTGTTCCCACATGCTTCAAGAGGGCCACCATTGTTCCTGTTCCCAAGAAAGTTAAGGTAACTGAACTAAACGACTATCTCCCCGTAGCACTCACTTCCATATTCATGAAGTGCTTAAAGAGACGAGCCAAGAACCATATCACCTCCACCCTACCTGACACCCTAGACCCACTCCAATTTTCTTTCTGCCCCAATAGGTCCACATACAACACAATCACAATCACTCTGCACACTGCCTTTACCCATCTGGAACAAGAGGAATACCTATATAAGAATGCTTTTCATCGATTACAGCTCAACATTTAACACCATAGTACCCTCCAAACTCGTCTTTAAGCTCGAGACCCTGTGTCTCGACCCCGCCCTGTGCAACTGGGTCCAGGACTTTCTGACGGGCCGTCCCCAGGTGGTGAGTGTGGGAAACAACATCTCCACCCCGCTGATCCTCAACACTGGGGCCCCACAAGGGTACGTTCTCAGCCCTCTCCTGTACTCCCTGTTCACCCATGACTGCGTGACCCTGCACACCTCCAACTCAATCATCAAATTTGCAGACAACACTACAGTGGTAGGCTTGATTACCTAAAATGACGAGACGGTCTACAGGGAGGAGGTGAGGGCCCTCGGGAGTGTGGTGTCAGGAAAATAACCTCACTCTCAACATCAGCAAAACAAAGGAGATGATCGTGGACTTCAGGAAACAGCAGAGGGAGCACCCCCCTATCCACATCGACAGAACAGTAGTGGAGAAGGTGGAAAGTTTTAAGTTCCTAGGCGTACACATCACAGACAAACTGAAATGGTCCACCCACACAGACAGCATGGTGAAGAAGGCGCAATAGCGCCTCTTCAACCTCAGTAGGCTGAAGAGATTTGGCTTGTCACCGAAAACACACACAAACTTTTACAGATGCACAATCGAGAGCATCCTGTCGGGCTGTATCACCGCCTGGTACGACAACTGATCCGCCCACAACCGTAAGGCTCTCCAGAGGGTAGTGAGGTCAGCATAACGCATCATCGGGGGCAAACTACCTGCCCTCCAGGACACCGACAGCACCCGATGTCACAGGAAGGCAAAAAAGATCATCAAGGACAACAACCACCCGAGCTACTGCCTGTTCACCCTGCTATCATCCAGAAGGCGAGGTCAGTACAGGTACATCAAAGCTGGGACAGAGAGACTGAAAAACAGCTTCTATCTCAAGGCCATCAGACTGTTAAACAGCCATCACTAACATCTCCAGCCATTTTAAACATTTTAAGTTGTATTTAATAAAAGTATCACCAGTCACTTTAAAGACTCAATTGTTACTACCTATTTAGTTTGCTACTATGTATTTACATTAGAGGTCTGTAAAATGAAAAGTTACCCAATATTCTCCTCCAGCCACTTCCAGCTGCCTGCTGTTCTCACATTTTTATAGCCCCATGAGAATGCGTATCTTGCATTGTATGATAAGTAATAAAGATGAACATCTGGAACATGGGCAGTTTTTTTATAGTAAATTCTTGTGTCTTTCCACATGAAGCCTGCAAATAAACAGTTTATCTCTTTAAATCAATGCTGAGGGAATTGAAGTGTTATAACTGACATGAGAAAAGAAAGTCTATGGAGTATGTTCATCTTTATCACCTCTGCTCTACCGCATAGTGATAAAGGTAAAACTGTTCATCTCTTAATGTCAATCATCCCTGATGGTTTTTATTAAAATATCTTACTGATTAGTGACCTGATATTTATCCCAAGGTATTTCATACCATTTGATTTCAATACGAAAGGAGCAGTACCAAGTTGGGCTGGAAAAGTCTGGTGGGTCAGATGAATAGCCTCGCTTACTCCAACGCAGCTAACAACAAACGTTCCCACACCATTATAGAACATTTTCTTAAGTCTCATTTGGCTAACATTTTCATTGGAATGTTACAGTGATCTGCAAGGACTGTTTCCAAGAGACCATTCCCTTAATGTCAAACAGAACTTACCCGTGGTGACCATGTTCTCTGAATATTCAATATTCATGTTCTAGACATGTTTTGTTGTTACGTTTCAAGAATATTCCTGTTTCCAGTTTTCTACGGGTTAGGAGACTATTCTGTCAACCTCATACCAAACATACACAGACCATTTCTTTGGGACCATCAGGTGACATCCTGACGACTGATACACAAGAATGTTCTTCCATGAAATGTGTTTAGATCATTCATATCTTACATTCTGAGAACATGGTAACCAAGTTCTGGGTAAGTTTTGTATGATCCCCTAACTGACGGAAAACTGGACACTCAAACGTCAGGGGAACTTTACGGGTAACATAAAAAAAACATTCTCTCTCCCTTGTACTGTTAGCTGGGAATTCACTTTATATCCAGACTTGGTATTGAACAGCTGGGATATGACAGTGTTAGTAAGATATCATCAGCGTATAGGTTGTGGGCATTGTTTGTAATTAAGTAATACTCTTGTATGATACTCTTGTATGATGATTTGCATGTCAAAATCTTTCAATTATTCATAGAACACACCCCCTTCCTGTTTCTTTTTCATCCTGAAAAACTCCTCAACGATTACAATAACATGATGCAGCCACCACTATGCTTGAAAATATGGAGAGTGGTACTCAGTAATATGTTGTATTGGATTTGCCCCAAACATAGCACTCTGTATTCAGGACAAAAAGTGAATTGCTTTACTACATTTTCTGAAGTATTACTTTAGTGTCTTGTTGCAAACATGATGCATGTTTTGGAATATTTTTATTCTGCACAGGCTTCCTTCTTTTCCCTCTATCAATTAAGTATTGTGGTGTAACTACAATGCCCCTGATCCATCCTCAGTTTTCTCCTATCACAACCATTAAAATCTGTAACTGTTTAAAAGTCACCATTGGCCTCATGGTGAAATCCCTGAGCGGTTCCCTTCCTCTCTGTCAACTGATTTAGGAAGGAAGCCTTGATGCATTGGATGCATTGATACACCATCCAAAGTGTAATTAATAACTTCACCATGCTCAAAGTGACATTCAATGTCTGGTTTTTTATTTGTACCCATCTACCAATTGGTGCCCTTTGCGAGGCATTGGAAAACCTCCCTGGTCTTTGTGGTTGAATCTATGTTTTGAAATTCACTGCTCGACTGAGGGACCTTACTTATATACAGTGGGGCAAAAAAATATTTAGTCAGCCACCAATTGTGCAAGTTCTCCCACTTAAAAAGATGAGAGAGGCCTGTAATTTTCATCATAGGTACACTTCAATTATGACAGACAAAATGAGAAAGAAAATCCAGAAAATCACATTGTAGGATTTTTGATTAATTTATTTGCAAATGATGGTAGAAAATAAGTATATGGTCAATAACAAAAGTTAATCTCAATACTTTGTTATATACCCATTGTTGGCAATGACAGAGGTCAAACGTTTTCTGTAAGTCTTCACAAGGTTTTCACACACTGTTGCTGGTATTTTGGCCCATTCCTCCATGCAGATCTCCTCTAGAGCAGTGATGTTTTGGGGCTGTTGCTGGGCAACACAAACTTTCAATTCCCTCCAAAGATTTTCTATGGGGTTGAGATCTGGAGACTGGTTAGGCCACTCCAGGACCTTGAAATGCTTCTTACGAAGCAACTCCTTCGTTGCCCGGGCGGTGTGTTTGGGATCATTGTCATGTTGAAAGACACAGCCACGTTTCATCTTCAATGCCCTTGCTGATGGAAGGAGGTTTTCACTCCAAATCTCACGATACATGGCCCCATTCATTATTTCCTTTACACGGATCAGTCACACTGGATCATCAAAATGCTCTCTAGCAAACTTCAGACGGGCCTGGACATGTACTGGCTTAAGCAGGGGGACACGTCTGGCACTGCAGGATTTGAGTCCCTGGCGGCGTAGTGTGTTACTGATGGTAGGCTTTGTTACTTTGGTCCCAGCTCTCTGCAGGTCATTCACTAGGTCCCCCCGTGTGGTTCTGGGATTTTTGCTCACCGTTCTTGTGATCATTTTGACCCCACGGGCTGAGATCTTACGTGGAGCCCCAGATCGAGGGAGATTATCAGTGGTCTTGTATATCTTCCATTTCCTAATAATTGCTCCAACAGTTGATTTCTTCAAACTAAGCTGCTTACCTATTGCAGATTCAGTCTTCCCAGCCTGGTGCAGGTCTACAATTTTGTTTCTGGTGTCCTTTGACAGCTCTTTGGTCTTGGCCATAGTGGAGTTTGGAGTGTGACTGTTTGAGGTTGTGGACAGGTGTCTTTTATAGTGATAACAAGTTCAAACAGGTGCCATTAATACAGGTAACGAGTGGAGGACTGAGGAGCCTCTTAAAGAAGAAGTTACAGGTCTGTGAGAGCCAGAAATCTTGCTTGTTTGTAGGTTACCAAATACTTATTTTCCACCATAATTTGCAAATAAATTCATAAAAAATCCTACAATGTGATTTTCTGGATTATTAAAAATTGGTCATTTTACCAACCACATCAGATCTTTTTCTGATAGATAATCGTCTGATAGAAAATTGTATGTGTGGGGTACAGAGATGAGTCATTCAGAAATGATGCTAAACACTAGTCCATCCAATGTGACTTGTTGGGCATATGTTTACTGCTGAACTTATTTTGGCTTGCCATAACAAAGGTGTTGAATACTTATTGGCCCAAGACATTCCAGGGTACATTTTTTAAATTAATTTGTTAAAATTTCAAAAAACATAATTCCACTTTGACATTATGGGGTATTGTGTGTGGGTCAGTGACAAAAGTCTCAATTTAATCAATTTTAAATGCAGGCTTTGTTGTAACACAACAAAATGTGGAAAAAGTCAAGGGATGTGAATACTCTCTAAAGGCACTGTATATCATATATTTTTGTTAAAGATTTAACACAACATCATGCAGCCACCTTGGCTCTGTGAAACACTCTAAATATCCTCTGTTTAATCTCTTTAGTCTGTAAACCATATATTATGGGGTTGAGACAAGTAGGGATCACGGGGAACAGCACACTACACATTTGGCCAAGTTCTGCATATTTTGGGAAGCGATGGAGGATGATAATGGTGACTCCAAATCCAATCACAATGAGATAGACCAGTAAGTGTGTGCTGCAGGTTGTCAGGGCCTTGCTGTTTAAAGAGCTGTTTTTACTGCTCAGACATACAATGGCGATCTTGAGATAGGTGAGACTGATGCTGCCTATGGACGAGACAAACAGCACAACAGTAAAGATGAAGCCATATATGTTATTTATAAGCACACTCTCACAGGAGAGCTTGAATAAGGAGGCGTTGTCGCAGTAAGGGTTAAATATGTTAAACCTGCAGCGTGACAGGCGGATGGTGAGGCCCAGCAAAATCCCCACTAAGACTATGGCCACCCCCCAGGCAGACATAGACAACCTGATAACCATTTTGTTTGTCATGATGGTAGCGTACCGCAGGGGGTTGCAGATGGCTACATACCTGTCAAAGGCCATGATCATGAGAATGGTGTGTGATGTGGTAGCAAATAAATGAGCACAGAAAGCCTGAATGACACACTCTATGTAAGTGATATATCGCTCAGGAGCTGTGGTCAAAATGTCCCATAACAGACGAGGTATCATCCCTGTAGCCCCGACTATGTCATTAAGTGGCAGGTTGCAGAAGAGGATGTACATGGGCTGGTGCAGGCTCCTCTCCATGGAGATCAATGCTATGAGTCCGATGTTGGCCACCATAATAAAGATGTAGGTGATGAGGAGGAGGGTGAAGGCAGGGTACGTGGACTGTTGAGGGACCTTTATCCCTTCCAGGAGGAGAACGTGGTCTTTGTATGTGCGGTTTTCCATTCCCCACTGAGAGGGCAGCTCAGAACCTTGAGAGGAGAATTTTAAAAGATTAGTAGTAAAAACCTGGGGAATCAGTGTCAAAACACAACGTTTGGCTGCTTAAAAAAGTAATCTACTGATGCTTGTGGTATCAGTAGCAGATAAACAGGGTTACTTAGAGGGGCCGTCTGCCCCGCCACGTTATTTGGTAAACAGCTGAGGGATGGGGCTGGAGAAATGTTTGTTTTCAATCCAACTCCTGCTTGCAGCTGTAACATTAGCTATCATCTGTCAGATGAGAGCTGGATAGCTAGCTAGCCAGCAAAGAAAGCTATATATTGTTTTGGAAGGTTCACATTTCACATATCATAGGTAGCTAGCCAACATTACCCTAACAAAACTGTATGGACATTGTGTGCACCAAAACACATTACATTTGTCATTAGAATCACCACATTCCACACTATATAACAAAATATGAATTGTCCCTGATGTGAAGAGTTGGAGTTCAGCACTAACATAGGCAATTAAGTCTTCCACAGCTCTTTTCAGTGTTCCACGTTGATTTCTATGTTCTCTTTCACCCCTCCAGACTGTGTGCACAAACAACATCACAGCCTTTTATTTACAACAATACCAACAACAGGAAGATGAGTCTGTCAATCAAGATGTAAACATGGACGTCATGACTCTAGTGACACATTTCGAGGAGAAGCTAATGAGGAAAGCAACAAGTTAGAGCCTGTGGGATGTGGTCCATTTGGGCTTTGAGATTAAATAGAATGTGTGAGTTCCTTTCTCCATGCTACTGCAGTTTTGCTCATGTCATGTCCTTCAGCTGAATTGCACCTCCATAAGCAATAGATAGTGTCTTCCTTGATCACCGTGTAGCTGGTTTGAAAAGCTGTAATGAACTATGAATGGAAATCCGGGTCAAGCTGTATTCTAACAATGTCGTAAATATATTTTACCTTCCTTTTCATATCTACCCAATGTAAATTGCTCCTCAAAATGTTAAAAGTAATCTTACTAATGAACTAGAAATCATCTTTGTTTACATTCAAATGCATTATTAAAGCGGCAATATGTAGTTCAAACAATAACAGAGGGCAACCTCTCCAGTTCATAAAAGGAAATCAGTCAATTGAAATTATAATTCATTAGGCCATAATCTATGGATTTCATGACTCGGAATACAGATATGAATCTGTTGGTCACAAATATTGTCAAAAAAAAGGTAAGGACGTGGATCAGAAAACCAGTCAGTATTTGGATATTGGCGGGAACTGGAACACGCTGTCGTATACGTCAATCCAGAGCATCCCACATATGCTCAATGGGTGACATGTCTGGTGAGTATGCAGGCCATGGAATAACTGGGACATTTTCAGCTTCCAGGAATTGTGTACAGATGCTTGCGACATGGGACCGTGCATTATCATGCTGAAACATGAGGTGATAGCAGCGGGTGAATTGCACAACAATGGGCCTTTGGATCTCGTCACGGTATCTCTGTGCATTCAAATTGCCATCAATAAAATGCAATTGTGTTAGTTGTCCGTAGCTTATGCCTGCCCATACCAAACTCCACAGCCACCTTGGGAACTCTGTTCACAACATTGACATCGGAAAACTGTTCACCCACACGACAACATACATGCTGTCTGCCATCGACCCGGTACAGTTGAAATCGGGATTCATCCGTGAAGAGCACACTTCTCCAGCGTGCCAGAGGCCATTGAAGGTGAGTATTTGCCCACTGAATTTGGTTATGACCCCGAACTGCAGTCAGGTCAAGACCCTGGTGATGAAGACAAGCATGCAGATGAGCTTTCCTGAGATGTTTTCTGACAGTTTGTGGAGAAATTCTTTGGTTGTGCAAACCCTAACTTTCATCAGCTGTCCGGGTTGCTGGTCTTAGATGATCCCGCAGGTGAAGAAGCCGGATGTGGAGGTTTTGGGCTGGCGTGGTCACACGTGGTCTGCAGTTGTGAGGTCAGTTGGATGTACTGCCAAATTCTCTAAAACAATGTTGGAGGCGGCTTATGGTAGAGAAATTAACATTAAATGATCTGGCAACAGCTCTGGTGGACATTCCTGCTGTCAGCATGCCAATTGCATGCTCTCTCAACTTGAGACATCTGTGGCAATGTGTTGTGTGACAAAACTTTAGTGGCCTTTTATTGTCACCAGCATAAGGTGCACCTGTGTAATGATTATGCTGTTTAATTAGCTTCTTGATATGCCACACCTGTCAGGTGTGCTCACTAACAGGGATGTAAACAAATTTGTGCACAAAATTTGAGAGAAACAAGCTTTTTGTGGGTATGGAATTAGTGCACAAAATTTGAGAGAAACAAGCTTTTTGTGCGTATGTAAAATTTCGGGTATCTTTTAGTTCAGCTCATGAAACATGGGACCAACACCGTACATGTTGTGCTCGTATTATATATTTTTTAATGGTTTGGTAGCAAGCTTTTTTCTTGTTTGTAATACGTTTTTGGAGACTATTGTCCAAGTCATTGTTATTAAGAGTTTGTAACTCTAGCGTTGTAGTCTGATACCAGCTACCTAAATCTATTAGGTAATGTTATTTTGCAAGCTATTCTTAAGCTAGCTAGCTAGTTAGCTAACGTTAGCTTGATTATGTGTGGAACCATTGCTAGCATAGTCATTAGAAAATGAATCATTCGTCTGCTAATAATACTTACAAAAGTAAGTCTGTACTGCCCTCTCTGTGACCCATGTAGCGTTAGTGATAACTGGGCACCAGTCCAATCATACCTTTCTATTCTAATGTTGCTGACAGTGGCTTGAATTACAGTAGTTGCATAATAACACAATTTGGACCGATATCATTGATGCTACATGACAAGATTGTGTCCCTCCTCACCTGGTTCCTCAAATAATACTTACAAAAGTCTTTACTGCCCTCTCTGTGACTCATATATAGGCCCCTGTGTTTTGTTTTATCATATCACATGACCTTGATTTTAACCTTTTATTTAAAGGTATTCTCAGCAAAGTGACGTTGCAGCATCACAGATATTGTGACAAGCGAGATGCAAAACTTCACTCTCCCACAGAGTATCTGCACGAGTTTGCTTCACACAGTTACATGCTACATAAGGGACCAAAACAGCTGAGAAGTTGAACCTCCCACTTCAAAGCTCTTAGTAGTTGTGGAGATTGACCCACTCAGCTGTTTACTTTTGGCATCTACCTTTAAAGACGGATCTTAGTGAAACATTCATTATTGGTTTCAGGTGTGTTAGGCCAAGGCCAAAGTGACAACCAACAGTATGTCATGTCTGACCCCCAGGGCCAGGACTGAGCAACCCAGCAGCTAGGGATTGACTAAATAGTTATCTCTCCTGACGTGGGCATGTTTTCAACACACTCTCCTTTTCTCGTTCTGTATTCCAGTTAAGGCATCCAGAACTTATGAAAGTTGCACATTTACATGCCATTCATCTTGTATTGAATCAAATCAAGTGTTACATAACTTGACATTTCTTCCATCCATTGTGGGAGGATAACCAACCTTCCAATTAATGTCAATTAATTTCTTAGCAACTATAAATGCTAGGTTACACAGATTCTTCTGATAACAGTCTCCAGTATCAACATTTCCAAGCAAACAAAAACAGGGAGAAGGTAGAATCTGTAGACATGCTGAGATAGAAGAACATACTCTTCACAAGACCATATCATATGCAAATATGTCCCGTTTTGTGTTTTACACCTCCGGCAGAAGAATTACATTTCTGAGTGCATGATATTCCGTTTTACTGGCATATAGTACATTCTATGGATGGTCTAAAAGTGAAGTAATTTATTTCTGAGATTATATGAACATGACAGAGCATTCTAACACATCTTTATACATTTATCAGTATCAATAACATCTCCCAGGTCTTCCTCACATCTTTGTTTTACATGTTTTGTGTCATCAGGAAATAGTTTGTAAATCAACTTTAGAGGTTTGTCAGACTGCCTTAAATAGTATCAATATTTGAAACGTCTTGCTTGTCCAGTGTTTTTCTCACAGAGAAAATAGTGCTGTATCGGCAAAAATTCACCTCAGCTCCATCGCAGACTGGTCTTCCCCGACTGCCTGACCCTGATGAGACCCCTGTCACCATATGATCGTGCTCAGATGAGGCATGACAATGAATGACCTTGGTGTACATTTATACATGATATTATCCATGATTAGAATCAATGGTTCAGTAATTGAAATTACCATTATTTCCAGATCCCAGACTGTAGCCTACTCATCAACTCAATATGGAACTTTGTATCCATTCACTGATTGCTATAATATACAGCAAAATGTTCCTGAGCCCTGTAGACTGGTCTTCCCTGGCTGTCTGACCCTGCAGGGGAACGTGTCCTGCTAAGACATGATGAGCAGTGTTATGTAATGACTGCACCATGACAGTGAAGCCTGTAAAGCTGTGTATGTCGTGTAAGTGTGAAAAGTAGGGAATTAACTAGGGAAAATAACAGATCAATAACATTAGATTGCTATACAGACTAATAAAAACTCACATTGCGCTGAAAAAAATTCAGAATATTGGTCTTCAATGGTTCAGGTCTAGTGAGATTGAGGCAAAAATAAAAGCTAATTTTAGTTGGCTAGCTCTAACTAATGTACAATAGTTCATCATCAAATGTACTTCTGTTGAAACGGGACAAAACATTTCCATACACACAACAGCTGTTAGATACTGCTACCTGACAGATAGGTAGAGGCTAGCTAGGGCTGAACTGGCTGTTAGTCTAGATCATTCACTTCAGCCAAAGGGGGTGAAACATTAGCTAATGTAAAATTTCAGTTACACTACTAGCTCAGCACTGGAAATATTTGTTTCTTCTTCTTTCTGTAAAACAGCAGTTACCTTGCCAGCTAAATCTGTCAACTAAAGAGTAGCCAGTCTCTGCTCTCCTTGCTTTTTACAACTTGGACTTAAAGCACAACACAGACAGCAGCTGCCTCTGTTCATCTCTCCCGTGCTGGTCCTATACACCAGCCTATCAGAAGCTTTGCCGTTTGTGTGGTCCTAAATTCAGCCAGCTCAAACCAGAAAACAGCCTATCCGACCACTCTGAGGCGTCCGCAAGGTCCTAAAGCACACCGGAGCTGTGTTTTTTGCATCACAGTGCAATGATAACATTTTTAGAATGTGTGTGTGTGTGTGTGGGGGGGTTAACTTTCACTCATGCCCAGTGAAAGTTGCGCCCCTGTATTATAATGACAGCACACCACACATCTTAGAGGACTGGGTCAAAATGGCCTAATTCTCATGGTGTACAGATGGTGAAAATGAGGATTAGTTACAACTGAGTGCTCTGTTCTGTGTCAACTTCTCCAGATTGCTTTATTAGATCAACTTGCATAGACTAACTGCACAGAACCAGGTTTGTGTTGATACTAGTACAATTATGATACTAGCACACCTAACATTTTAAGTGAATGTGTCAAAATGGCCCAATTCTCATTGTATACAGCAGGCTGCTCACGTCATCAAGAAACTTTTGGAAATAACTTGTTCAAAATCAAATAAAATCAAATGTTATTTGTCACATGTGCTTAACTTCTTTGGGGTAGGGGGCAGAATTTTCACATCTGGATGAAAAGCGTGCCCAGAGTAAACTACCTGCTACTCAGGCCCAGATGCTAGGATATGCATATTATTAGTAGATTTGGATAGAAAACACTCTGAAGTTTATAAAACTGTTTGAATGATGTATGTGAGTATAACAAAACTCATATGGCAGGCAAAACCCTAAAAAAAGAAATCCAACCAGGAAGTGGGAAATCTGGGGTTTGTACAGTGTCTGTGGGGTCATATTGCACTTCCTAAGGCTTCCACTAGATGTCAACAGTCGTTAGAACCTTATTTCAGGCTTCTATTGTGAGGTGGGAGAGAATGAGAGCTGATTGAGTCATGGGTCTGCCAGAAGGCCATGTGCTCAGTCAGGCGCACACACGTGAAAGTTAGCTCCGTTCCCTTTAATTTCTACAGACAAAGGAATTCTCCGGTTGAAACATTATTGAAGATTTATGATAAAAACATCCTAAAGATTGATTCTATACATCGTTTGACATGTCTCTACGAACTGTAATATAACTTTTTTGACTTTGTCTGGACCTAGTGCCTGCGCATTTGGATTACTGTACTAAATGCTCAAACAAAAAGGAGTTATTTGGACATAAATGATGGACTTTATCAAACAAAACTAACATTTATTGTGGAACTGGGATTCATGGGAGTGCATTCTGATGAAGATCATCAAAGATAAGTGAATATTTATAATGCTATTTCTGACCTTTGTTGACTCCATAACATGGGGGGTATCTGTATCGCTTGTTTTGGTCTCTGAGCGCTGTACTCAGATTATTCCATGGTGTGCTTTTTCGGTAAAGCTTTTTTTAAATCTGACACACCTGTTGCATTAAAACCCCTCTAGGGTATATGGGACGCTAGCTTCCCATCTGGACAACATCCAATGAGGTTGCAGAGCCCCATATTCAATTAGAGAAATGCTCATTATAAAAATTCAGAAAACAAAACATATTTTACATAGGTTTAACTTCTTGCGTCGAGCCATCCCGGATCCGGTATCGTGACTACAGCCTCAAGCTCATTACCATAACGCAACGTTAACTATTCATGAAAATCGCAAATTAAATTAAATGAATCTATTTGCTCTCAAGCTTAGCCTTTTGTTAACAACACTGTCATCTCAGATTTTCAAAATATGCTTCTCAACCATTGCAAAACAAGCATTTGTGTAACAGTATTGATAGCTAGCGTAGCATTTAGCGTAGCATTTAGAGTTAGCATTCAGCAGGCAACATTTTCACAAAAACCAGAAAAGCATTCAAATAAAATAATTTACCTTTGAAGAACTTCGGATGTTTTCAATGGGGAGACTCTCAGATAGCAAATGTTCAGTTTTTCCTGAAAGATTATTTGTTTAGGACAAATTGCTCCGTTTTCCGCGTCACGTTTAGCTACGAAAAAAACCTGTATCCAGGATTGTGTAAATCTATCCGCAAGCTCATTAGCATAACACAACGTTAACTATTCATGAAAATCGCAAATGAAATGAAATTATTCTATTTGCTCTCAAGCTTAGCCTTTTGTTAACCTCTTCAACCTATGGGGGCGCTATGTCATTATTGGATAAAAAGGATGTGCCCGTTTTAAGCGCAATATTTTGTCACGAAAAGATGCTCGACTAACTATGCATGGAATTGACAGCCTTGGAAAGACAAAACTCGGACGTTTCCAAAACTTCAAAGATATTATCTGTGAGTGCCCCAGAACTAATGCTACAGGCGAAACCAATAAGTTTCATACTGGAAATGCCCCAGATTCTGAAGGCGCTGTGTTCCAATGTCTCCTTATATGGCTGTCAATGCGCCAGGAATGAGCCTGCCCTTTGTGTTGTTTCTCCAAGGTGTCTGCAGCATTGTGACGTGTTTGTAGGCATATCATTGGAAGATTGACCATAAGAGACTACATTTACCTGGTGTCCCGCCCGGTGTCCTGTGTCGAAATTATTGCGTAATCTGTAGGTCCATGCGCGTTCCATTTCTTCAGAAGAGAAAGTCAACTGTCACGAAGGATTTTATCGTCGATAGATACGTGAAAAACACCTTGAGGATTGATTCTAAACATCGGTTTGCCATGTTTCTGTCGATATTATGGAGTTAATTTGGAAAAAAGTTCGCGTTTTAATGACTTAATTTTGCAACATTTTCACAAAAACCAGAAAAGGATTCAAATAAAATAATTTACCTTTGAAGAACTTCAGATGTTTTCAATGAGGAGACTCTCAGTTAGATAGAAAATGTTCCGTTTTTATAAAAAAATATTATTTGTGTCGACTAATCGCTCCGTTTTGTTCATCACGTTTGGGTAAGAAAAAATAAATAAAAAATTAAATAATAAGTCATTAAAACGCAAACTTTTTTTTTATGAACTTCATTTGGTGTTAATCAGAAGACATTAATTTACTCAATAAATGTTCCTTTTGTTCGATGAAGTCTCTTTATATCCAAAAACCTCCATTTTGTTAGCGCGTTTTCTTCAGTAATCCACAGGCTCAAACTCAGTCAAAACAATCAGACAAAAAATCCTAGTTGTATCCGTAAAGTTCATAGAAACATGTAAAACGATGTTTATATTCAATCCTCAGGTTGTTTTTTAGCCTAAATGATCTATAATATTTCAACCGGACAATAACGACGTCAATATAAAAGGTAAACAAGAAATGCACTTTGCGTCACGTTTGGGTCCACTCATTCAGACTGGTCTTACTCCCTCATTTATAAGAATACAAGCCTGAAACGATTTCTAAAGACTGTTGACATCCAGTGGAAGGCATAGGAACTGCAAATGGAGTCCTATGTCAATGGATACTGTAATGGCATTGAATAGAAAACTACAAAACCCCCCCAAAAAACTACTTCCTGAATGGATT
This sequence comes from Oncorhynchus keta, assembly GCF_023373465.1. Classification (NCBI taxonomy): domain Eukaryota; kingdom Metazoa; phylum Chordata; class Actinopteri; order Salmoniformes; family Salmonidae; genus Oncorhynchus; species Oncorhynchus keta. Next base: position 27,693,518 of record NC_068432.1, read on the forward strand.
TTTCTCAGGTTTCACCTGCTAAATCAGTTCTGTTATACTCACATACACTATTTTAACAGTTTTGGAAACTTTAGAGTGTTTGGCTTTGAGGAATTGGCTTTGGGTGTGACTAGTGAAATATACCTGCTGGAGCGCATGCTATGGGTGGGTGCTGCTATGGTGACCAGTGAGCTGAGATAAGGCGGGGCTTTACCTAGCAAAGACTTATAGATGACCTGGAGCCAGTTGGTTAGGCAACGAATATGAAGCGAGGGTCAGCCAACGAGAGCGTACAGGTCGCGGTGGTGGGTTGGGGCTTTGGTGAGAAAACAGATAGCACTGTGATAGACTGCATTCAATTTGCTGAGTAAAGTGTTGGAGGCTATTAGTCATGACTCATGACCACCGGTGTGGCGGTAATATGTCACCGTAAAAAGCCCTAGTAGCACCCTACATTGCTCTGGGTTATCCCGTTCCAGCAGAACACTACTCCCCTCCAGGCCTAGGAATGCCCTATCCCAATCCAGCAGCGCCATACACTCCTCCGGACCAGACATCAAGCTACCATGCGCCTGCCTTGCCACTTTGCATGGACAGCTGATTGCCTCATCAAATGGCATCCCAAAGCCGTTGTTGCCCCATTTTGAGAGTGGCAGAGAGAATGACTTTGCCCTCCTCCAAATGTCCTAGACAACATGATGAGCAATCACAGACATGTGAAAGAGCAGTACAAGTATCAAGTGCTCCTTGGACACCTAAAACTACCGAGGGTACTCCAGCACACTAAGGCCTACATGCATTACCCAAGACCTTGCACGGATAATTTTGCACTGTCTACCTACGCCCATGCTTAGATCCATACGAGTTCAGATCCGGATCCCATGTCGACCGACTCTTAAAAGCAAGATGCCACAGAACTACCGGAATGCCATCGTAGCGTATTGCTTTACTCACAGCATTCTCTAGACAGGCACGGACCAAACGTACACCTTGTCTGACCTGGCAGCCTGGTTGCAGAGGAAGTCCCAGGTTAAGTGTATTGCAAGCAGAGCTGCGGCCCTCTACAAATATGACATGCCCATGCCAGCAAAGAAAACCAACGTGCCTCTTCTAGACCAAAGGAGAGATACACTTCAATCTACTTCAACTCTAGCAAAGACCCCAGCTCTTAGGAGCCTGCATCATCCAATCCCCCTTCCAAGCCATACTCTCCTCACTGTGCCAACAAACACTACCTCACCGTCTGTCCCGAGTTGAAGAAGCTGAACACAGGACAGATCATTGTGTGGATAAAGGATAGACAACAGTGTTGGAAGTGCGGACTATCCCACAAACTAGATGCTTGCCACCTCAGACGACCCAGCAAGAAATGCAACGAGCTGCACCTAACGGTGCTTCAATATTCCATCCACCAAGACCAGAAGAGTGTTCTCATGATGAGTGTACTTACTACAAATGTGTACCAAAATTGACCAATATTATGAAAATACAATCAAATTAAATGCCATTAGCCATGAAAACGATTTTTGGTGGTGACAGCTGTTCTTCTCCTTCATCAGAAGAAAATTCAAAATTGCAATGGGTGCTCTGTCAGTTGAAGGCGGCCTGGGGCTATTTTTTAAATACCCACAGCTAAACTTACTATGTTTCGTAAGTGACAGGTAGGCTATACCTCAATAGCTGCACAATTGATCTTGAACTACAACTCAATAATTTAACTTTTGCATTCAAACTCCACTTTTGCAACCTAATGCTAAGGTACCAGAGGTAAAGAAAAGCTAAAAGTATATTAAATTAACAGATATTTAAAAATATATGCCATGTTCTAAAATGTGTTTAAGTTTTATATTTCATAAATATATTCCGGACAAATTACATGGCATGTCATATCGCTGCAGAATGCTGTGGTTGCCATGCTGGTTAAGTGTGCCTTGAATTCTAAATAAATCACCAACAGTGTCACCAGCAAAGCACCCCCACACCATCACACCTGCTCCACGCTTCATGGTTGGAACCACACATGTGGAGATCATCCATTCACCTACTCTACGTCTCACAAGTACATGGAGGTTGGAACCAAAAATCTCATATTTGGACTCTTCAGACCAAAGGACAGGTTAACACCGGTCTAATGTCCATTTCTCATGTTTCTTGGACCAAGCAAGTCTCCTCTTCTTATTGTTGTCCTTTAGTAATGTTTTCTTTGCAGCAATTCGACTATGATGGCCTGATTCACACTGTCTCTCTGAACAGTTGATGTTGAGATGTGTCTGTTACTTGAACTCTGCAAAGCTTTTTTTGGGGCTGGAATTTCTGAGGCTGGTAACTCTAATGAACTTGTCCTCTGGAGCAGAAGTAACTCTGGGCCTTCCATTCCTGTGGTGGTCCTCATGAGAGCCAGTTTCATCAGAGTGATTGTTGGTTTTTGCGACTGCACTTGAAGAAACTTTCAAAGTTCTTGAAATGTCCTGTATTGACTGACCTTCATGTCTTAAAGTAATGATGGACTGTCGTTTCTCTTTGCTTGTTTGACATGTTCTTGCCATAATATGGACTTGGTCTTTTACCAAATAGGACTATCTCTGTATACCACCCTTGTCCCAACACAACTGATTGGCTCAAACGCATTAAGAATAAAAATACACCTGTGAATTCAAAATGCATTCCAGGTGACTGACTACCGCATTAAACTGGTTGAGAGAATGCCAAGAGTGTGCAAAGCTGTCATCAAGGCAAAGGGTGGCTACTTTGAAGAATCTCAAAACTTAAATATATTTTGATTTGTTGAACACTTTTTTGGTTACTACATGATTCCATATGTGTTATTTCATAGTTTATGTCTTCACTATTATTCTAGAAATTAGTAAAAATAAAGAAACATCTTTGAATGAGAGCATGCGTCCAAAGTTTATTAACAATATTTTGACATGTAAGGGTCTTTGTCAGGTTTACATCATCATACAGCATCCCTGACATGAGATCAAAGCCATGGTCTGATGTTAGTCAGTCAGTTCTAAACTCAGAAAGTAAAACTTGAGTTGATTAGTCTAATTGGATGGACAATGAGTGAGTTTCTGCACAGTGCTGAGTCACTAGTAGCTGTATGGAGGAGGTGAGGAGTCTGTGTCCCTAGAGTCCTCATTAACCCCTTGGTGTTACATGGTGTGATTAGTGGCTCTATGCCAGTGACTGGGGTAGTCATTAGTCAGACTGCAGCAACAAGATGCAATCCTGATAAACAAATGTGTTTTGAAACAGCAGAGTCATCTCGCCTCCCCTCCTTTCCTTTATTTCTTCCTTCCTGTTTTCTTTCCTCATTTCCTTCTTTCTCTCAGATGTTCACTGATATGAGAAGATCTGGGCCCAAACTCATAAAGCATCTCAGAATAGGAGTGCTGATATAGGATCAGATCCCTTCTGTCCATGTAATCTTATAAATTATGATCTGAAACTCAAACCTAATCCTAGTTCAGCAATCATACTCTGAGATGCTTTGTGAATATGGTCCCTAATAAGTGAACACTTTTTTATTATTGAATCAAGTTCTCCAGTGTGTTGTGGAGAGACTTACTGTATTTTAACCTCTCTAGGCTAGGGTATTTTCACATCCGGATGAAAAGCGTGCCCAAAGTAAACTGCCTGCTACTCAAGCCCAGAGGATATGCATATTATTTGGATATTTGGATAGAAAACACTCTGAAGATTCTAAAACTGAATTATGTCTGTGAGTATAACAGAACTTATTTGGTAGACGAAACCCCGAGCACAAACCAACCATGATTTATTTTTTGAGGTCACTCTCTTTTCAATGGGTTTTCTACAGGGATCTAGATTTCTAAGGGACTTGCTTGCAGTTCCTATCACTAGATGTCAACAGTCTTTAGAAATTGGTTGTTGTTTTTCCTTTAAAAATGAAGAAGTAGGGATGTCCAGAATGAGGGTTGAGTGTAGTGTACTGTTGTGGTTGGGGTGCGCGACCTGAAAGCTCGCTCCACTTTGTTTGTATCCACTATTGAACGCAGTTTATCCCGTCTTAGATTTTATCGATTATTTACGTTAAAAAATACCTAAAGTTGTATTAGGAAAGTTGCTTGAAATGTTTGGACAAAGATTACACGTAATTTATTAGATATTTTGTAGTCATGTTGTGCGAGTTGGAACTGGTGTTTTTCTGGATCAAACGCGCCAAATAAATGGACATTTTGGAGCTATAACGACGGAATTAGTCAAACAAAAGGACCTTTTGTGATGTTTATTTGACATATTGGAGTGCCAACAAAAGAAGTTCTTCAAAGGTAAGGCATGAATTATATAGTTATTTCTGAGTTTTGTGTCGCGCCTGACGGGATGAAATATGATTGTCTGTGTTTGTTTGATGGGTGCTGTCCTCAGATAATAGCATGGTTTGCTTTCGCCGTAAAGCCTTTTTGAAATCTGATATGGTGGCTGGATTAACAAGAAGTAAAGCTTTAATTTGGTGTATTGCACTTGTGATTGTATGAAATATTTCTAATAATTTAATTTGAATTTGGCACTCTGCCATTTCACCGGATGTTGTCAAATCGATCCCGTAACGGGATTTGATCCCTAAGGAGTTTTGAGAGATGGTACATACAGTTGTCGTGATTTGACTTTCATTAATCTGATGACTGTTATTTATTTAATCCACTAATTATGTTTAATTGTTACAAGATTAAATCAATCATGAAACATTTAACTAATTTGGAAGAAGTTGTTTAAAGAGTTACCATCTCCCGAATTTACCTACACCATCCATAAAACAGTCAACATATTAATCATAACTTCTTACCTCTGACTTGCCTAGAAAATGGGGCTAAGCATTCCGCTAGCTGGACAACTTCCAGTGAAACTGGAGGGCGCACAATTCAAATGAATAATCATAAAAATTATGGATAATAAACATTTAGGAAAATACAAGTGTCTTATATCGGTTAAGAGCTTAAAATATTGTTCATCTAACTGCACTGTCCGATTTACAGTAGCCATTACAGCGAAAGTATGCCATGCGATTGTTTGAGGACGGCGCCCTACATCAAAATATTGTTCCACCAGCACAGATTTCATAAATTCACAAATAGCATTTAAATATTCACTTACGTTTTGAAAATCTTCCTCTGATTTGTCAACTAAAAGGTCCAAGCTATAACATGTAGTGTCGTTTTGTTAGATAACATCCTTCTTTATATCCCAAAAAGTCAGTTTAGTTGGCGCCATCGATTTGAGTAATCCACTCGTTTAACATGCAGAGAAAGGTATCCGAAAATATACTCCTAAACTTTATTTCAACAAGTCAAAATACGTTTGTATTTACTCCTCGGATATCCTAAAATGTAATCAAACTATAATATGTTACTCAACGTCAACAAAACTAAGGAGATGATTGTGGACTTCAGGAAACAGCAGAGTGAACACCCCTCTATCCACATTGATGGAACAGTAGTGGAGAGGGTAGTAAGTTTTAAGTTCCTCGGCGTACACATCACAGACAAACTGAATTGGTCCACCCACACAGACAGCATCGTGAAGAAGGCGCAGCAGCGCCTCTTCAACCTCAGGAGGCTGAAGAAATTTGGCTTGTCACCAAAAGCACTCACAAACTTCTACTTTACCGCCTGGTACGGCAACTGCTCCGCCCACAACCGTAAGGCTCTCCAGAGGGTAGTGAGGTCTGCACAACGCATCACCGGGGACAAATTACCTGCCCTCCAGGACACCTACACCACCCGATGTCACAGGAAGGCCATAAAGATCATTAAGGACAACAACCACCTGAGCAACTGCCTGTTCACCCCGCTATCATCCAGAAGGTGAGGTCAGTACTGGTGCATCAAAGCTGGGACCGAGAGACTGAAAAACAGCTTCTATCTCAAGGCCATCAGACTGTTAAACAGCCACCACTAACATTGAGTGGCTGCTGCCAACACACTGACTCAACTCCAGCCACTTTAATAATGGGAATTGATGGGAAATGATGTAAAATATATCACTTGCCACTTTAAACAATGCTACCTAATATAATGTTTACATACCCTACATTATTCATCTCATATGTATATGTATATACTGTACTCTATATCATCTACTGCATCTTTATGTAATACATGTATCACTAGCCACTTTAACTATGCCACTTTGTTTACATACTCATCTCATATGTATATACTGCACTCAATACCATCTACTGTATCTTGCCTATGCCGCTCTGTACCATCACTCACTCATATATCTTTATGTACATATTCTTTATCCCCTTACACTTGTCTCTATAAGGTAGTGGTTTTGGAATTGTTAGCTAGATTACTTGTTGGTTATTACTGCATTGTCGGAACTAGAAGCACAAGCATTTCGCTACACTCGCATTAACATCTGCTAACCATGTGTATGTGACAAATAAAATTTGATTTGATTAGATTTTTGTTATGTTCAATAGGAAACCGATTTTAGCAGGTGCGTTCTGTCTTCATCGCGTGCGCATACACAAATTTCCAAGACTGTGTCCCTGTACTAAAACTAATATTTCTTATTAGTTTTGGAAGTTACAAGCCTGAAACTTTGAACATAGACTGCTGACACCATGTGGAAGCCATAGGAATTGCATCCTGGGAGCTAGATTTCAGTATGCCCCTATACTTTCCATTGTAAGAGCATGGGCTCTCAAAAAAAGAAAGTTTCCGGTTGGTTTTTCTTTGGATATTCTCCTACCATATATATTGTGTTATATTCTCCAATATTTTAACATTTATACAAACTTCAAAGTGTTTTATTTCCAATGGTACCAATTATGTGCATTACATTTACATTTAAGTCATTTAGCAGACGCTCTTATCCAGAGCGACTTACAAATTGGTGCATTCACCTTATGAGATCCACTGGAACAGTCACTTTACAATAGTGCATCTAAATCTTAAAAGGGGGGGGGGGTGAGAAGGATTACTTATCCTATCCTAGGTATTCCTTAAAGAGGTGGGGTTTCAGGTGTCTCCGGAAGGTGGTGATTGACTCCGCTGTCCTGGCGTCGTGAGGGAGTTTGTTCCACCATTGGGGGGCCAGAGCAGCGAACAGTTTTGACTGGGCTGAGCGGGAACTGTACTTCCTCAGTGGTAGGGAGGCGAGCAGGCCAGAGGTGGATGAACGCAGTGCCCTTGTTTGGGTGTAGGGCCTGATCAGAGCCTGGAGGTACTGAGGTGCCGTTCCCCTCACAGCTCCGTAGGCAAGCACCATGGTCTTGTAGCGGATGCGAGCTTCAACTGGAAGCCAGTGGAGAGAGCGGAGGAGCGGGGTGACGTGAGAGCACTTGGGAAGGTTTGAACGCCAGACGGGCTGCGGCGTTCTGGATGAGTTGTAGGGGTTTAATGGCACAGGCAGGGAGCCCAGCCAACAGCGAGTTGCAGTAATCCAGATGGGAGATGACAAGTGCCTGGATTAGGACCTGCGCCGCTTCCTGTGTGAGGCAGGGTCGTACTCTGCGGATGTTGTAGAGCATGAACCTACAGGAACGGGCCACCGCCTTGATGTTAGTTGAGAACGACAGGGTGTTGTCCAGGATCACGCCAAGGTTCTTAGCGCTCTGGGAGGAGGACACAATGGAGTTGTCAACCGTGATGGCGAGATCATGGAACGGGCAGTCCTTCCCCGGGAGGAAGAGCAGCTCCGTCTTGCCGAGGTTCAGCTTGAGGTGGTGATCCGTCACCCACACTGATATGTCTGCCAGACATGCAGAGATATCCTGCCTTCAGGGCCTGAGCAACAAGCAGTTTACTTTGGGCACATTTCAGACGGAAATTGAGAAAAAAGGGGCCTAGCCCTAAAAATTATGTGAAGGTTAAATAAAGAAAATACAATAAAAATTATCATATCATCATCATTCTGAACAGTCGTACCCTCATGCATCTGCAAAAACCCCAGCCTTGCTCATTATTCAGTACTACACAAATTGGTTTAATGATTTATTTACTAGCAAACTAAATAATAACACAGACTAGAAACACACTTATTACATGAGACAATGGTCCCTATTGGACTGACAAAATATGGTGGCTTATACACAACGAATGAAGAGGGGTGGGGAAAAGAGAGAGATAGAGAAAAGGGACATTTATCGTGGACACATTCTGCAACTATTCTCACATTAATCATATACTTTGCACACAAACCGCCGCCCGTTTGGAGTAAGAAATCATGAATGTATTTACGTGTGAAATGCCTTCGTTCGTTGTTTATCTCTGTCGAAACCAAGCCTTCTTGGAAAGGGTTTGTTGGGCCTTTCCGCTGCCCACTTCTACATGCTCTGATTGTCCACCAGAGGTCACAATGTCCTTCTTCTTAGTTGTCAGGTCTCCATGGGTTGTTCATTCCTCAGAACAGCTACTTAGCTGTACCAGTGATTGTCTGAGGTGAGCTTCTCCTTTCTCCACCTCGTGTAGATCAAAGTCAAAGTTCGTAATCACTGTACACATGCAGCTGCAGACTGGCGGGGTTCTGGTCTGGTAGGTGAGTTCATTTTCTTCACCTTGTGATGAGGTAGAAAGTTTCAACAATTTCAAACATGTAGCTCTCCGCTTCACATTTCCTGGTCTAAAGGTTGATTTCTCTTCCAAGCCTTTATGCACTCTTGGTCAAAAAGGGCGTTCCGTCAGGCTGACAAGTTCTCTGAGCTCACTCGGGGCATGGCTAGTTACTGTGTAAAATATTATCCAAAACGATTACCTCATTAGAAAACTAAAATCACATTCCTATCTTAACACAAATACCTTCATCACTTTTCATATTATATGCTCAACGCACCAGATGAAACCTCATACCTGTAATGGCCATTCTTTCCAAGTTACAATATTTCCTCCATAAGATTTTCAATGACATCACAAAATAATCAACCACATGAAATGAATGAAACATTCTTAATGTTAGAATTATTGTTCCAGTAACCACTCTTTAGACATTAGAGTTTTGGGTGGTTAAAAGTCTCTGGAGACAAGGGGACTTTCCTTTAGCCAACACTGGAGGGTAGAGAGAGAGTGCTCTCCTGCTTAATTTACGACTGGGTGTTAAAACGGGCTAGTGCCCTCCTCCCCCCTTTGCAGGGGGGAGAGGATCTGGATATTGTCAGTCAATGCAAAGCTGATATGACCCATTGTGATCCTCACATGACAGTCATGACACAGTGCATTCTGAAAGTATTCAGACCCCTTCCCTTTTTACAAATTCTGTTATGTTACAGCCTTATTCTAAAATGGATTGAAATAATTGCTGTCCTCATCAATCTACACACAATAACCCAAGAAAAAGTAGGTTTTTAGAAATATTTGCTAATTTATTTAAAAAAACAAAAAACAAAAACAGAAATACCTTATTTATCTATTCCGACCTTTTGCTGTGAGACACGAATTTGAGCTCAAGTTCATCCTGTTTTCATTGATCATCCTTTGGTTGTTTCCGCAACTTGATTGGAGTCACCCTGCGGTAAATTCAATTGATTGGACATGATTTGAAAATACATACACCTGTCTATATAAAGTCCCACAGTTGTCAGTGCATATCAGAGCAAAAACCAGGCCATGAGGTGGAAGGAATTTTCCATAGAGCTCCGAGACAGGATTGTGTCGAGGCACGGATCTGGGGAAGGGTACCAAAAAATGTCCCCAAGAACACAGTGGCCTCCATCATACTTAAATGGAACCACCAAGACTCTTCCTGGAGTTGGCCACCAGGCCAAACTGAGCAATCGGTGGAGAAGGGCCTTGGTCAGGGAGGTGAGTAAGAACCCGATGGTCACTCTGACAGAGCTCCAGAAGGACAACCATCTCTGTAGCACTCCACCAATCAGGCCTTTGTGGTAGAGTGGCCAGACGGAAGCCACTCATCAGTATAAGGCACATGACAGCCCGCTTGGAGTTTTCTAAAAGACACCCAAAAGCCTCTCAGAACATGAGAAACAAGATTCTCTGGTCTGATGAAACCAAGATTGAAATCTTTGGCCTGTATGCCAAGCGTCACTTCCGGAGGAAACCTGGCATCATCCCTACTGTGAAGAATGGTGGTGGCAGCATCATGCTGTGGGGATGTTCTATTGTGGCAGGGACTGGGAGACTAGTCAGGATCGAGGCAAAGATGAACGGAGCAAAGTACAGAGAGATCCTTGAAGAAAACCTGTTCCAGATGCTCAGGACCTCAAACAGGACAACGACCCTAAGCACACAGCCAAGACAACACAGGATTGGCTTCAGGACAAGTCTCTGAATGTCCTTGAGTGTCCCAGCCACAACACAGACTTGAATCCGTCTAACGTATCTGGAGAGACCTGAAAATAGCTGTGCAGCGACGCTCCCCATCCAACCTGACAGAGCTTGAGAGGATCTGCAGAGAAGAATGGGAGAAACTCCCCAAGTACAGGTGTGCCAAACTTGTAGCGTCATTCCCAAGAAGACTTGAGGCCGTGATCACTGCCAAATGTGCTTCAACAAAATACTGAGTAAAGGGTCTGAATACTTATGTAAATGTGATATTTCAATTTTTTATGTTTTTATAAATGCGCATGAAATAATAACAACCTGTTTTTGCTTTGTCATTATGTGGTGTTGTGTATAGATTGATGGTGAAAAACAAAGATCTTAATCTATTTTAGAATAAGGCTGTAACTTAACAAAATGTGGGAAAAGTCAAGGGGTCTGAATACTTTCTGAATGCGCTATAAGTGCCTTGTTCAAGGGCACATCGACAGATTATTCACCTAGTCGACTTGGGCTACCTGCCACTAGGTTACCTGCAACACTTTATAGTCCCATCATGCCTTATTTCATATTATTATGTTCCAAGTGATGGTGCAAATCAAGAAAATTGTGTTTCAGTTGTATATTATTATAAGGGCTGCAAAAATATTATTTTTTAAAGTAGGCATTCCCAATTAATGGTATCATGTATGTTTACTTATTATCCACATTGAACATGCTGTCATTTTAATAACAAAACAAATGTAACAGCTACACAAATTCACAATGGCACAACAAAGTCATGTGTCATATTCTAACCACCATGGTAATTAAACAGCATGAGCTAGAGACACACATCATGTCATACTTGTATTATCTGCTATCTCTTCTGGAATGTAACTTTTAATTATAATTGTTTTCAAACAAATACTGTATTCCTACTACAAGCCCGCTACACATTCAATGCTCACTAAGCCATACTGTACAGCACTTTGGGTACCCACTGGAGGCCACTACAGTAAATTAACTTCATTCAAATTTCTTTTACATTGGCCATATTCTTTTCCCTGCAACCTGTTAGATGACCTCTGTTATTATTATATGCATGTTCTCTATCTGGAACGATGGGTACGGTGGGGATGTCACAGTAAACTGTCAAACATTTTACAGTTTGGGTGCGACCCGTGTTTTCAACAGCTTTATAATGCTTGTACGTAACTCTTTAGTGACAAATCCATAGATGATAGGGTTAATTAGAGGGGGAACGATGAAGATTAGGATAGTGCAGAACTTCTTGATGTTCATTGGGACCTGGGGGAAGCGGTTACTGAGGATAATGATGAGGCTGACAATTTCGAAGATCAAGTAGATGACCAGGTGAGAGGCGCAGGTCTGTAGGGCCTTACTACGACTGCCCTTGTCACTCTTCCTCATCAGACAGGCTGACAGGATCTTGGCATAGCAAAAAAAGATGATGAGGAAGGAACTGCTGCTGAGAATCCAAGTCATGCACAAACCTGGAAAGAGATGAAGATGTCACAATAATATAAGTCATGGGAAAGAAAATGTGAATGACAAAACAAGATACAAAAAACAACCAATGCTTCATAATTGCAGTGATATAACATAATGGCGGGGGTCAATCCTCATTTACACAAACTTGCCGTAGATATCGTTAATGGGGGTGGGCACACAGGCCAGGTTCAGGATGGAGCGGTTGCTGCAGTAGACATGCCTGATGTAGGTGCCACATAGTGGAGTACCCACATTCAAAGCGAAGAGCACAGCTATAAGGATGATTGCGACAGCCCAGGCCAGCAAGATCACAAAAACCATGTGGGCCGTGGTCATGATTGCATGGTACCTCAATGGTTCACACACTGCCACATACCTGTAATTTGAGTATAATGTATTATTTTACTACTATTAGTATTATTCCTTCTTAACAATAACAGATTAAATGTTTGCACTTGTGGAAACAACTTAATAAATGTGGCCCTGAGAGAACATTTCACTCTCCCATAGACGAGTACAGCTAGGCAGAACTTTACTTTAATGTGAGACATTTTCATCTACCATGACCTGCTGCATACCTGTCATAGGCCATGGCTGACAGTATGGTCTGTACAGCTGCACCATAGGTGTGAACACAGATGGCCTGAGCATAGGCACTGTTGTATGGAATCCTCTTCTCCCCCATCAGGAAGATGACCATGAGCTGAGTCATCACAGCCGTTCCTCCCAGCAGGTCACAGGCAGCCAGGTTACATACCATCACGTACATAGGCTTGTGTAGCGTCTTATCTATTGCAATCACACCCATCACAACCACGTTCCCCAGCAGCACCAGGAAGTAGATGGCCAGGACCAGGGCAAACAGGGGGTAACCATGGCTCCGAGACACTTCAAAGCCCTCCAGCTCAAACACGATGGGCTGCCTCAGGGCCACGTAGGACACGTTCTCCATGCGCAGCATCAGAGTCCTGTAAAAAGCATAGCACAGGAGGAACCTCCTCAGACCACACATGCTTTAGAGAGAGAGCTGTGTACAGTCCCCTAGTCACCTAATAACTATGAGAGCTATTCACAATGAGTTTATCATTGATCATCTACACAGCATAGTCAATTTATTCTTGTATTACTTTGCTATTTTATTTTGCATAGCCCATAGTAACAATATTAGTTGGAAATTACTATCTACCTATCTGAGCAGACGGTGATGAAGTCCTTACTGGGCAAGAGGTGACTGTCCTTTATACTGTTAATGCTCCTCCCCCCAGTAGGAGTTGTTCCATCTTTCTATCCATCCATCATACGACACCCTGAGAACACCAACAAGTAGTCAAGTGTCGGGATTCTTAGGGGGCATCTCTGGAGACAGATGACAGCTTAGAACACTTTACGAATGTTCCTTTAACCTTTTCATGTGTGACTTCCAAATATCTCAAATGGTCGCCCCAGTGTGAGTTTTGTTTATGCGCATGACGTCAGAATGCACTCACTGTTTCAAAATGTTATTGTTACGCAACAGGACAGTTAACCTGTGCTGCCCTCAAACCAAGGCATGCTGCCTTCTTATTATGTATAAGCTATGTTACAACTTGCCAATTTAAAATTATTTTCTAACAACAGTTTGAATTGAGGTGTTTTCGGCCTCCTCAATAATTCACATAGGGAGTAGCCCATTTATTTCACTGTTATGGACAATTTAGGTTTGAGACTTTACTGAGCTGGACAGGCTTCTCTCTCTCTCTCTCAAGTGTGAATACATTGTGCATCTCAATCAATCAATCAAATGTATTTATAAAGCCCTTTTTACATCAGTCATAAAGTGCTTTGCAGAAACCCAGCCTAAAACCCCAAACAGCAAGCAATGCAGATGTAGAAACCGCGGTAGCTAGAAAAAAACTCCCTCGAAAGGCAGGAACCTAGGATGAAACCTATAGAGGAACCAGGCTCTGACGTGTGGCCAGTCCTCTTCTGGCTGTGCCGGGTGGAGATTCTAACAGTACATGGCCAAGATGTTCAAACATTCATAGATGACCACCAGGGTCAAATAATAATAATCACAGTGTTTGTAGAGGGTGCAACAGGTCAGCACCTCAGGAGTAAATGTCAGTTGGCTTTTCATAGCCGATCATTCAGTTAGAGAGAGCAGGTGAGAGAGAGAGTCGAAAGCACAAATGCTTTCTCCCTGGCACTTTTTTTCTGGTTGGTGCTGTTGTGTGCGTTCCTATCAAAGTAAGTGCCTTATTTTCTGTAGATTGTGTTGTTGTTTCTACTGTAGCATACTGTATATATGTATGGAGCATAATGTACTTACTGTTTAATTCACATGTTTTCAAGTTCTGGTGACAAATCCTGCATTCGGATTCTTGCATCGATTGTAATGGACACATATGATGTGTGTAAAAAAATAATTTGATTACGATTATGTACCGATTATGATGAGCTAATACTAAGCTATATGCCAGCTATGTGTGGCGCCATGTTTGTATAAATCAAATCTAATTTTATTTGTCACATGCGCCGAATACAACAGGTGTAGTAGACCTTACCATGAAATGCTTACTTACAAGCCCATAAACAACAATGCAGTTTAAAGAAAATAGAATTAAGAAAACATTTACTAAATAAACTAATGTAAAAAATATCAACAATAAAATAGCAAAAATTAGGCTGTATACAGGGGCTACCGGTACTGAGTCAATGTGTGGGGGTACAGGTTAGTCAAGGTAATTTGTACATGTAGGTAGGGGTAAAGTGACTATGCATAGATAATAAACAACGAGTTGCGGCAGTGTAAAAACAAAGGGGGGGTGTCAATGGAATTGTCCGGTTGGCCAATAGATTAATTGTTCAGCAGTCTTATGGCTTGTTAACCCTTTGGTGCGTACGATCACATATTTGTGATCATTGTTGAGTGGTCCATGCAGTATACAATCTCAAATATGTGATTGGGACAATAGCAAAAGAACGTATGACACAATACAGGCGTCTAAACACCATTGTTGTCTGAACAGCATCTAAATCTTTTTTCGTACTGATGGAAAATAAAGGTCTTAAACTTTATTCCTCAATTGTACCGTTTATTGTAAAAGATAAATGCAAACTTCATCATCCAAGCATCACACGGAACCCCTCCACAGCCAAACTCACTCCATAAACCAGTCTAAATGACAGGTTGCGCTGACAAAAAAAAACAAAAACATAAGTTAGCGACCTAACAGCTAGACTTGTTTACAATGTATCACATCTCTAGTGAGCACAAGGGACTTATGGAATGTTGTTTAGAAAATAAATGCATGTCAACTAAGCTAACAGCAGCTAAATTCTTTATGATGGCAGCCATGTTTTTTTATGTAAGACAAGAGAAAACTCCCCAATCCTAGAATGCCATTCACTATAATGTCGCATTCAAAACAACTGGGAAATATAAAATCTATATACAAGAACCGATGCACATGACTTAACAAGTTGTTTACAGTTTTTGACCAGTCACAAAGCAAATAATATGTTAGAACCTCACAGATCATCACCCAAATACAATCCTACTGCCTAGCCGTAGCATGAACAGGGTTGCCATAAATGGTTGAAACCATTTTAGTGGGGTTTATGGGGGGGTTCATTTTATTTTGTGGGAGGTTTTCAGGTGCATGGGGGGTGAAATGGGGGAAGGTATCGTGGAGGGATATGATGGAGGAAATATTACTATGATGGGGGATTTATCAATAAATGTGGGGCAAACAAGTTTATCAGTTGAATAAAATAAACCCCTTGGAAATGGACTCCTGGGCTCCATTTCTGAAGTAAAACAGAAAATTAAAAGTATGTAATCAACTTTTGTTATTCCTTGATCTTGTCAGGGTTTTCCTGTGGTGAAGTAGAGGAGGACCAAAACGCAGCGTGGTTATATTGACTCATGTTTAATAAACATGAACACTACAAAAACAATAAACTTGGAAAACCAAAAACAGCCCTATCTGGTGCAAAACACAGAGACAGGAACAATCACCCACAAAACCCAACACAAAACAGGCTACCTAAATATGGTTCCCAATCAGAGACAATGACTAACACCTGCCTCTGATTGAGAACCATATCAGGCCAAACATAGAAATAGACAAACCAGACACACAACATAGAATGCCCACCCAGCTCACGTCCTGACCAACACTAAAACAAGGAAAACACATACGAACGATGGACAGAACGTGACAGATCTGTAATGCATTCTCGCAATTATGTTTCATAATTTGGACAAATGGTTGTTGGACAGAGAAAATATGATTTGATTATTTCAATCAAATCATATTTTCCCAAATCAACAACCTTTAGACTAGAGTACTGTAGACCAAAAAGCACAATTTGGGTTGTTACATTACATTGACTTTTCTTAGGAACATAGTTAGTATAGTTAGCATAGTTAGTAATACTTTAAGTTTATATATGTAACCACGTTTTGGAAGAAGAGCAATAACTGGTCCACCCACGTAACATACAGCCCGTAGATGGCGCCAAAGCATAAACCTAGATAATCCTGTCTCGCTCCATAGTTTATGATAACCAATTCTATCTAAAACCTTGCTTCACTTATCCCTCGGTCTCTGCATACAATATAGCTAATAATTCGCACCATTCAATCTGATTGTACGAACAAACTACCTCACTTTGTTGCTTACATGACTTTGTCCACCACTCTGCTTTCATTATCCTCCGCCTCGACCAGGCTAAAACATATTCAAGCCATAATACTCACTGCAGAAAGAAAGAAGAAAAAGTATTGAGAATGCCAGCCTTTCTCAGCCTTAGCCATGGTCGGCATATGTAATATATGCTCATACCCCGCTCAAACCCAGCATAGAATTCCGGCACCATGTGGAAAAATAACTCATGCTGTAAGGGCCATTATTAATATTTAGAGCTTACGTGTCAAAAGGTCAAGGAGCCTTTTGTACCAAGACTTGGCGCTCTGGTACCGCTTAAAACTTCAGGCTAGGGTCCTTTTTTCTCCATTTCTGACGTGCCCAAAGTAAACTGCCTGTTGCTCAGGCCCTGAGAAAAGAAACACTCAGAAGTTTGTAGAATGTTAAAACAATGTAGGGGACTATAACACAAAATATATGGTAGGAGAAAATCCCAAGAAAAACCAACCGGAGCCCATGCTCTTCCATTAGAACGTATAGGGAAAAAATGTAATCTAGCTCCCAGTATGCAATTCCTATGGCTTCCACTGGATGACAGTAGTCTTTGTTCAAGGTTTCAGGCTTGTTTCTT
Organism: Oncorhynchus keta; assembly: GCF_023373465.1. NCBI lineage: Eukaryota > Metazoa > Chordata > Actinopteri > Salmoniformes > Salmonidae > Oncorhynchus > Oncorhynchus keta. Next base: position 27,710,500 of record NC_068432.1, read on the forward strand.
CCCAAACGAGGAAGAATTATGAGTTTTAGTACTGGGATACAGACTTGGAAATTAGTCTATGCGAGCACGACGAAGAGGACGCGCACCTGCTAATATCGGTTTCCTACTGAACATACTTCTTTCTGTATGAAATATTATAGTTTAATTTCATTTTAGGGTACCTGAGGATTAAATAGAAATGTATTTTGACTTGTTTAAATAAACTTTTGCGGTAGCTTTTTGTATTCCTTTCTCTGCATGTTGAACGAGTGGATTACTTAAATCGATGGCGCCAACTAAATAGACTTTTGGGGATATAAAGAAGGATGTTATCTAATAAACCGACACTACATGTTGTAGCTGGGACCCTTTGGATGACAAATCAGAGGAAGATTTTCAAAAAGTAAGTGAATATTTAATCGCCAACACCTAGTATATAGGTCCTGGATGGCAGGAAGCTTCGCCCCAGTGATGTACTGGGCCCTACACACTACTATCTGTAGCGCCTTACAGTCAGATACCAAGCAGTTGCCATACCAGGCAGTGATGCAACCGGTCAGGATGCTCTCGATGGTGCAGCAGTAGACATTTTTGAGTATCTTTTCAGTCTCCTGGGGGGGAAAAGGCATTGTCGTGCCCTCTTCAGGATTTTCTTGGTGTGTTTGGACCATGATAGTTTGTTGGTGATGTGGACATCAAGGAACTTGAAACTCTCTACCACTCCACTACAGCCCAGTCGATGTGAATGGGTGCGTGTTCAGCCTTCCTTTTCCTGTTGTCCACGATCAGCTCCTTTGTCTTGCTCATGTTGAAGGAGAGGTTGTTGTCCTGGCACCACACTGCCAGGTCTCTGACCTCCTCCCTATAGGCTGTCTCATCATTGTCAGTGATCGGTCCTACCACCATTGGTGTTGGAGTTTCCCCCTGAGGGGCCCCCGTGTTCAGGATTATCGTGAAAGACGTGTTGTTGCCTACCTTTACCACCTGGGGGCGGCCCATCAGGAAGTCCAGGATCCATTTGCAAAGGGAGGTGTTTAGTCCCAGGCTCCTGAGCTAAGCGATGATCTTTGTGGGTACTATGGTTTTGAACGCTGAGCTGAAGTCAATGAACAGCATTCTCTCATAGGTGTTCCTTTTGTCCAGGTGGGAAATGGCAGTGTGGAGTGCGATTAAGATTGCGTAACCTGTGGATTTTTGGGGTGGTATGCAAATGGGTCTAGGGTTTATGGGATGATGGTGTTGATGTGAGCCATGACCAGCCTTTCAAAGCACTTCATGGCTACCAACGTGAGTGCTATGGGGCGGTAGATATTTAGGCAGGTTACCTTCGCTTTCTTGAGCACAGGGACTATGGTGGTCTGCTTGAAACATGTACGCACCCGTCAAAAGTTTTTGAACACCTACTCATTCAAGGGTTTTTCTTTATTTTTACTCTTTTCTACATTGTAGAATAATAGTGAAGACGTCAAAACTATGACATAACACATATGGAATCATGTAGTAACCAAAAAAGTGTTAAACGCATTAAATTATATTTGAGATTTGAGATTTTTCAAATAGCCACCCTTTGCCTTGATGAAAGTTTTGCACACTCTTGGCATTCTCTCAACCAGCTTCATGAGGTGCTCACCTGGAATTCATTTCAATTAACAGGTTGCCTTCTTAAAAGTTCATTTGTGGAATTTATTTCCTTCTTAATGTGTTTGAGTCAATCAGTTGTGTTGTGACAAGGTAGGGGTGGTATACAGAAGATGGCCCTATTTGGTAAAAAAACAAGTCCATATTATGGTAAGAACAGCTCAAATAAGCAAAGAGAAATGACAGTCCATCAATACTTTCAGACTTTGAAAGTTTCTTCAAGTGCAGTCGCAAAAACCATCAAGCTATGATAAAACTGCCTCTTGTGAAGACCGCTACAGGAATGGAAGACCCAAAGTTACCTCTGCTGCAGAGAATAAGTTCATTAGAGTTACCAGCCTCAGAAATTCCAGCACAAATAAATGCATCACAGAGTTCAAGTAACAGACTAATCTCAACATCAACTGTTTAGAGGACACTGAGTGAATCAAGCATTCATGGTCATTGCTACAATTCATGGTAATTGCTACAAAGAAACCACTACTAAAGGACACCAAAAACAAGAAGAGACTTGCTTGGGCCAAGAAACACGAGCAATGGACATTGGACCGGTGGAAATCTGTCCTTTGGTCTGATGAGTCCAAATTTGACATATTTGGTTCCAACCGCTGTCTTTGTGAGACGCGGTGTAGGTGAACAGATGATCTCCACATGTGTATTTCTCACTGTAAAGCATGGAGGAGGAGTTGTTATGGTGTGGGTGTGCTTTGCTGGTGACAGTGATTGTGATTTATTTAGAATTCAAGACACACTTAACCAGTATTGCTACCACAGCATTCTGTAGCGATATGCCATCCAATCTGGTTTGGGCTTAGTTGGACTATCATTTGTTTTTCAACAAGACAATGACCCAACACACCTCCAGGCTGTGTGAGGGCTATTTTACCAAGAAGGAGAGTGATGGAGTGTTGCATCTGATGACCTGGCCTCCACAATCACCCGACAATCAACCAAATTGAGATGGTTTGGGATGAGTCGGACCGCAGAGTGAAGGAAAAGCAGCCAACAAGTGCTAAGCATATGGGAACTCTTTCAAGACTGTTTGAAAAACATTCCAAATTAAGCTGGTTGAGAGAATGCCAATAGTTGATTTGTTTAACACTTTTTTGGTTACTACATGATTCCATGTGTTATTTCATAGTTTTGATATCTTCACTATTATTCTAAAAATAAAAATAAATAAACCCTTGAATGAATAGGTGTTCTAAACGTATTACAGACTCGGTCAGGGAGAAGTTTAAAAAGTCAGTGAAGGCACTTTCCAGTTGGTCTGCGCATGCTCTGAGTACATATTCCGCGGCCTTGTGAATGTTGAGCTATGTAGAGAATGATAGCACAGTCGTCCGGAACAGCTGGTGCTCTCATGCATGCTTCAGTGTTGCTTGCCTCAACACGAGCATAAAAGGCATTTAGCTGGTAGGATCGTGTCACTTGGCAGCTGACAGCTGGGTTTCCCTTTGTAGTCCGTAATAGTTTGCAAGCCCTGCCACATCTGACTTGCGTCAGAGCCGGTATACTAGGATTCAATCTTAGTCCTGTATTGAGGCTTTGCCTGTTTGATGTTTCGTCTGAGGGCATAGCGGGATTTCTTATAAACATCCGGATTAGTGTCCCGCTCCTTGAAAGCGGCAGCTCTAGCCTTTAGCTCGGTGTGGATGTTGCCTGTAATCCATGGCTCCTGGTTGGGATATGTATGTACGGTCACTGTGGGGACGACATTGTCGATGCACTTATTGATGAAGCCGGTGACTGAGGTGGTATGCTCCTCAATGCCATTGGATGAATCCAGGAAAATACAGTCCTGTAGTTTAGCATCTGTTTCATCTGACCACTTCCGTATTGAGCGAGTCACTGGTACTTCCTGCTTTAGTTTTTGCTTGTAAGCAGGAATCAGGAGGATACAATTATGGTCAGATTTACCAAATGGAGGGTGAGGGAGAGCTTTGGTCGCGTCGCTGTGTGGGGAGTTTTCCACATGTGACATGCTGGTAGAAATTATGTAAAATGGTTTAAGTTTGCCTGCAGTAAAGTCCCCGGCCACTAGGAGCGCTGCTTCTGGATGAGCATTTTCTTGTTAGCTTATGGCGTTATACAGCTCGTTGAGTGCCAGCGTCGGTTTGTGGTGGGAAATAGATGGCTACGAAAAATATAGATGAAAACTCTCTTGGTAGATAGTTATAACGTTTGTCTGAAGAAGTAGACCAAGGTGCAGCGTGGTAAGTGTTCATGATCTTTAATTAATACTCAGAACACCAAACAAAAACAACAAAATGAATAACGAACGTCACGTTCTGCCGGCTTGAGCTAACAAAAAACAAGATCCCACAACATAGGCGGGAAAACAGGCTACCTAAGTATGATTCCCAATTAGAGACAATGATAGACAGCTGTCTCTGATTGGGAACCACACTTGGCCAAAACAAAAGAAATACAGAACATAGAATGCCCACACCACATCACACCCTGACCTCACCAAATAAGGTCAGAGAAATAAAACGTCTCTCTAAGGTCAGGGCGTGACAATAGTGTGGTCTACAGCTTATCATGAGGTACTCTAAGGCAGCCGTGCTTCTAGCTCCTAAGCAACTTTGCAGTATACTCCCCCTCAAGCCGATACAGATGTTCTACCAACACATTTAATGTAGCACTCGCTCTGACAAAACATTGGACCACTGCTACTCAGCTTTTTGAAACGCCTACAAGGCCCTCCCCTGTAATCCCTTTGGCAAACCTGATCATGACTCCATTTTGCTCCTCCCTTCCTGTAGGCAGAAACTCAAACAGGAAGTACTCGTGCTACGGACTATTCAACGCTGGTCTGACCAATAGTAATCCATGCTTCAAGATTGTTTTGATCAGACAGACTGGGATATGTTCCGGGTAGCCTCTGAGAATAATATCGACGAATACCCGGATACGGTGACTGAGTTTATCAGGAAATGTGTAGGAGATGTTGTACCCACTGTGACTATTAAAACCTACTCAAACCAGAAACTGTGGATAGAGATGTGCTTAACAAGACACATAATAAGTTGCATGGACTCACTCTGTGTGCAATAATAGTGTTTCACATACATTTTCCATAACTACCTAATCTCTGTACTCCACACATCTGTAATGTCCCTCAGTTGAAAAGTGAATTTCAAACACAGATTCAACCACAAAGACCAGGGAGGTTTTCAAAGGGAGGTTTTCCAAGGGAGATTTCCCAATGCCTCACAGAGAAGGGCACCTATTGGTAAATTGTTAAAAATACAGACATTGAATGGTGAAGTTTTTAATGACATTCGATGGTTTATCAATACACCCAGTCACAACAAAGATACAGTTGTCCTTCCTAACTTAGTTTCCAGAGAGGAAGCAAACTACTAAGGGATTTCAAAATGAGGCGACTTTAAAACAGTTACAGAGTTTAATGCCTGTAACTCTGGAGAAAACTGAGGTTGGATCAAAAACATTGTATTCTGAACAAAAATATAAACGCAGCATGTAAAGTGTTGACTTCATGTATCATGAGCTGAAATAAAAGATCCCAGAAATGTTCCGTATGCACAAAAAGCTTATTTCTCTCAGATGTTGTGCACAAATTTGTTTACATCCCTGTTAGTGAGTATTTCTCATTTGCCAAGATAATCCATCCACCTGACAGTTGTGACATATCAAGAAGCTGCCTAAACAGCATGATCATTACACAGGTGCACCTTGAACTGGGGACAATAAAAGGCCACTCTAAAAGGTGCAGTTTTGTCACACACCACAATACCACAGATGTCTCAAGTTTTGAGGGAGCGTGCAATTGGTATGATGACTGCAGGCATGTCCACCAGAGCCAGATAATTTAATGTTAACTTCGCTACAATAAGCCACCTCCAACGTCGTTTTAGAGAATTTGGCAGTACGTCCAACCTGCCTCACAACTGCAGATCACGTGTATGGTGTCAAGTGGGCAAGCGGCTTGCTGATGTCAATGTTGTGAATAGAGTGCCCCGTGGTGGTGGGGCCATGTTATGGGAAGGCATAAGCTACGGACGACGAACACAATTGCATTTTATCGATGGCAATTTGAATGCAAAGAGATACCGTGACGAAATCCATTCATCCGCCGACATCACCTCATGTTTCATCATGATAATACACGGCCCCATGTTGCAAGGATCTGAACACAATTCCTGGAAGCTGAAAATGTTCCTGTTCTTCCATGGCCTGCATACTCACCAGACATGTCACCCATTGAGCATGTTTGGGATGCTCTGGATATAAGTGTACGACAGTGTGTTTAAGATTCCGCCAATATCCTACAACTTCGCACAGCCATTGAAGTGGAGTGGGACAACATTCCACATGCCACAATCAACTGCCTGAACTCTATGCTAAGGAGTGTCACTCTTCAAATGTTGGTCACACCAGATACAGACTATTCTATGCTATTCTAACTGCAGGTACAGCATGTGGCAGTTCACCACTGTGGCGGTGAACCACTGAGGTACCATGCTATCATGACCATGACCCATGGTGTTTGTGATCGTGCTGGCCAGGAGCAATCAGCTTTATAGCTGTGCTCTTCACTTTGAATGTGGGTACCTCCCTATGTGGCAACCTGATCAGGCATGTCTACTGTAGCAACCGCTCCACCCTGAACCTGGCCTGCTTACCCACCCCCATCAACAACATCTACGGCAAGTAAGTGTATTCTTCATGTCATTCCAGGTTTGTGCATGACTTGTCTTGGACTCTCAGCAGCAGCACCTTTCTTTGTCATCAGTTTCTGCTACGCCAAGATCCTGTCAGCCTGTCTGATGAGGAGGAGTGACAAGGGCAGTCCACGTAAGACCTTACAGACCTGCACCTCTCACCTGGTCATCTATGATCGTCATTCTTATGATCATCATCAGCTACCGCTTCCCACTAGCTCCAATAAATGTTAGGAGGTTCTACAGTACCATAATCCTGAGACAAATGTAGATAAGGAACACACATTTGATGATGATAGTCATGGATGGTGACATAAATTAGTAATGGATTTCAAATGTAAAAAAACATTTGTATTAGTGCCTTCCACCAGGTCCCAAACACTTTAATTCTACAAATTTTAGGGTAAGCCTTGGGTGTGTCGCTGGTTAGCAGGGATATTGGTCAGAAAAATGTATTGTTTCAAAATGTATATTTAAAGCAGCCACCCAGCCTCTGTTTTGGTAAAAAGCTGAGATGGGCCTGAATATATGTAACCACTCTTAAATTCATACTGTAGCTATTGATGCAAGGATTGACCATCTAAGTTATCCAATTTAGTTGTTTTAAGGTTGTTTTATATTTTTAGGTTTGAACAGTGTTTGTTTACATTTACAATGTTTTCAAACATTGGAGTAAAACAATCTTATATTTTGAGTTCTGATGGGGTACCAGTTGAACTAAGCTCATTGAGCTTTTAAAAGTTATATTCTGAAGGAATCGATGAGTATATATAATTGGCATGATATATCCTTATTTATAAGTTTTTAAAAACTATTTAGCAATTGAGTTGCAAATACAAATCAGAAATGTTTTGCTATTTTGCTTGTTGTTTGAAGCAGGGCTAAGGTCAATTCAAAGAAAGTGATTTGAATTTTTAATTACAAAACTTGAAATAAATAGCTTCTCCTTTTCAGTCTATTGAGAAGTCACTTAAGATAGATGTAGTGCCAACAGTTTACTTCCTGAATTGACTGATTATATCCAAATTGACCCCAACCCTGGTGTGTAGGCAT